>NC_081555.1:170910234-170921872 GCF_963082655.1 Stomoxys calcitrans | reverse complement strand
GTCTGTTGTAATCACTCTAGAGCCTTCAAAAATTGAGATATTGCGCTGAAATTTGACACAGATACGTCGTTTTGACGCTGGTTAAGTTTTTGAACGGGCCAAATCGGAGCATATTTGGATATAGCTGCTATATAGACCGATTTTCCGATAAAGGGTCTAATGCTCATAAAACTTCATTTTTCATCCAATTTTGCTGAAATTTTAAACTGTGAGTAGTTTTAGGCCTCCCGACATCTGACCCAAACATGGTTCAGATCGGACTATAGTTAGATATAGCTTCCATATAGACCGGATTTTTTTGGTTGAGGAGGGCCATTTCGGGCAAATAACCCTCGGGTTTTTTATGGTGGACTTGCATAAAATTTAAATAAAAACGCTTTAAATAATCAGGACTTTTAGATTGTTAGGTATTTTCCTTTTTTATGGGAATCATAGCATTGTTAAATGTAATAACAACATATGGTTAAATGTTGCCATGTTTTGTAGCAACATTACAATATACCCTCTTCTTTTGTTCCCCCTTCCAATTTTCTTGGACAACTTTACCATTTTATGCTGGTAAAATTTATTAATCAATTTGTTTCAGCATTGATAAGCTTAAATTGAACATTCTCTCTTGTGTTATCCATTTTGAGAACATAGCTAAAGGGGATAAAATGTTGGCCCAGACATAACGCCAACGCTATGACCATCATCATCATTAAATGGCCAACCCAGCCACCCGCACATACACACACACAAACACCCTCTCCTAAACAAAGACACATGGGAAGTAGACAAAATATGGTTAGCCCACCATAGACTTGAGAGCGCCATGATATTCTAACTGGGCCAAAAGGCTGTTTGCATATCCTTTGGGTTTTATCAGAGATTTTGATTAAAGCAGTACACTTTGTTTATCTTGATGTTGTTGTTATTGTTAGAGAGCAGTTGTAATCTATACAGGCAGTTGTTGTTGTTGGCAAAGTACTTTCTTATATCAATTTGTTTGGACTTACCAGTTTTAACCAAATATTTGTTATCAGCAATTGATTCTTCTCATCCTGCAAAATAAAGAGAAACAAAAAGCAAAGAAAATATGAGAATGAGACTGACAGCTTTTTCAAGTTTGTTATAGAATATTGCAATATTTAAATTTATTTTTGGCATAGATAAATGGATTTATTTAAAGCAAGTATAAATCAACCAGCATTGCCATTGGGAAAAACTTAAAATTTTTTACGGTTAAAAATGCAAATTTGTAACCATACCATGAAAAGACAGATACAAAGTTTCACCATTCAACATGTATTTAATTTAGCCTTTATCGAAAGAGCATGAAAAAAACACGACGCTTAGCAATGTAAAATCTTATTTAAAAAATTTTAATTTTTATATTAAAAACTAGCTCAACCGGGCCCGATCCGCTGCGAATTCGTTTTACTTTATATGGAACAAAATTATCCTTTGAATATTTATTTTCGACAAAAAAGAGCTTTTAGTGATATGCCATGCAACGAAAAAAGTATATGCATATCGCTTGACTTACAATATAAGTGCCTATATTTGAATTTGAATATGATCTGTAGTGGACCACGAATTCGCTCGGAGGGTTAAATGGCATTCTAAAAAAACTTTATTTCCGCCCGATATTCTCATGATGTCCGATTTAGGAGGGTTTTCAGGGGTTAGGTGGTCCCCTAGACACTTGGCCCTGAAAAATATATCAGCATCGTGCTCTTGTCTCAAATACCATTTATTTAAATCTCATATTGCCATTGGTTTAAGTAGAGTATGTAGGATGAGGCGTCCCCCAAGCACTTGGCCCTAAAAGTGGTTTTCAAATTAGTTTTCCTTTCATTTGAGCCACATAATGGCATGGTCGGCAAATTTTTACTCTTTGGAGGGTTTTTAGGGAAAGAGCGGTGCCTCAAATACATGGTCCCACAGTTGGATATTCGTATCCAACTCCTAAATACCTTTATTTGAGCCCCATATTGCGATGAAGAGTAAATAATTGCTGTTTGTGGTCTATTTTGGGAAAGGGATAGACCCCCCGAAAATTGGTCCCGAAAGTGGGTATCAATTTCATATGAGTCCCACATTGACATGGTCAGTGAATTCGCCCGATTTAGGGGTGTTTTGGGAAGTGGGGTGTTCCCCATACACTAAGCCCTGAAAAAATATCACCAACGTGCTCTATTCTCATATATTTACATATCATTTATTTGAACCCCATATTGGCATTGACCTCGGAATGAGATATCAAATTCGTTTTCTAATCTCAAATTCGTTTCATTTAAGCCCCTTATTGCAAAAGTCAGCAAATATGTCCGGTTTGGGGTATGGGCCCCAAAAACTATCAATATCGAGCTCCACAAACTTAAAGACCCAAATTGTCTTGGTGAGCATTAACATCCTATTTGGGGCTTTTTATGGTGTTGGGACGTCCCCTAGACAGTTGGTCCCGAATGTTGATATCAGATTCTTACTTAACTTCCAAAGACTTTCACTTGAGCCCCATATTGCTAAAGTCGTAAATTTTGTCCCTTTGGGGCATGTTTTTTAGAAGGGGCGCCCCCCCAAACACTTGGTCCCACATTTGGATATCAGATTCGTATTTTACACTCAAATAGCTTTCATTTAAGCCCCATATTGCAATGGTCAGTAAATAAGTCATGTTTGGCGGGGTGTTTTGGGGAAGGGGTGGACCCCCAGAAACTTGGACCCACATTTGGATATCAAATTCGCATTCTACTCAAAAATACCTTTCATTTGAGTCCCATATTGTCATGGTCGGTAATTATGTCCGATTTAGGGGTGTTTTGGGGCTTGGGGTGGTCCCTCTAGCACTTGGTCCGACAATTGCATATCACATACGTTTTCTTACCCTAAAAACCTTTCATTTGAGTCCCATATTGTCGTGATTGGTCTGTATATATAATTGGTAGGTTTTGGGGGTGGGGCGCTCCCCTAGGTACCCCATCCGCAATTTGGATACCACATTTTTGGGATTAGGTTACTATAAGAAAGCCCACAAAATTACGCTTAAATTGCACCGCCCATCTCCGTGATCTGTCGATTCTGAAATTTGTGGTAAGGGGGAGGGTCCGCTCCCCCTTCAGACATCAAAAAAGTAGTACCCTATTTTCACCACGGGATCACTATGCACCATATGGGAAAATTTAAGAAAATCAGTTTAGCCGATTTTGAGTCTATAAGGAACACACAAACAAGCAAACAAATTGACAAATAAACACAATTTGATTTTTATATACTAGCCGAACCGGGCCCCCCGCTGCGCCCTGAATGCGGATATCGAATTCCTGCCATTGTAGCCAATAACGCTGAACGAGGTGTTATCCCCTCTTATGTTGGCGACATTTGCGAGGTACAATGTCATGCATGGTCATTTAAAAATATTTCCCCAAAGAGGTGCCGCACTACGGGACGCTGTTCCGACTCAAGGTAATCGGTTCGGCCGTTTTTGAGTCTGTACGGAACAAACAAACCTACAAACCAACACAAATTGATCTTTATATGTAAGATAAGATTTGTAGAATCTGAAAAAAAAATGGCAACACTGCTTGCCTATTTGCTTGCAATTGTTTTGCGGTAATGTAATACGAACTGCAAACAAACGTTTGCCATAAATTCATTTTAATAGAAAAAGTTAGCAATAATTTCTTAAAAAAATTCTTTTCAAATTAAGTGATGCCTTTGCTATGCCAACGCCTCCATCTGGGGTTAAGAAGAAGTTCAAATTTTGTTTTCATTTCAGTTTTGTTTTTTCTGTGGCTCTTTAGAATTTATTGCTTTTGCAGTTTGCCAAATGCGTACAATGCCACACTAAGAATTTGCACATGAATTAGTGCATTAGCATTTATCAGCATGAATGCAAGAGAGAGAGTGGTGCCATCATTGTACATGTGTGCGTATTAGCAACTCTAATTGATAATTTATAATTTTCATACGCCATATGGGCCAATGTGGTTGATGAAATTGTGCATGTGCACAAATGCTTAGCTATTCGTTGGTTAATTTCCATTTGGTTTTATTGATTTTCATCATCTCTTCGTGCCACTACAATAACTATTGAGCCGCTTAAATGAAGTAGAAAATGAAAATGTTTATCTGACTGATGGATGCATTTTCAATTCAATTCAGGAGTTGAGTGCGAATTTAGTTTTTTTTTGCATAATAAGGTTTTTCTTTTCAAGTTTATCAACTGATGGATTTCGATAATAACGTTAACGTTAATAAGTTGCACTTTAGTAAATCCCTAAAAAAGTTTGGTTACAGTTTTTATAGAAGTAAAATTTTTAATAAATTTTCGAAACGACGAAAGGAAACCTTAAAAGAGGTTTTCTATCATCAGTCTTGGATCGACGGAACTCTAGCATTGCCATTTGAAAGTGCATGCTACACAGATGGATCAAAGCTAGAGGACAGAGTGGGCCTGGGGGTGTACATAGAGAACTCAGAGAACCGCCTGTACTGCAGGCGGAGATTCGGGCCTCCAAGGAAAGCATGAGGTGGTGTAATGTTAACACAAGGACGTTGAGTGTGAATACTAATACGGATCGTAAACTGGCTGTCAGGGCAACAACAACCAGTTCTACAAGATCACGAACAGTCTTGGAGTGTAAGAAGAAGATTAACACCTTCTCTGGGGATGGTATGATCATTGCTAGTGTTTGAGAACTGCATAATCATGGAAGATGAAAAGGGTATGGATTTTGCGGAACCGTTCGGTACCATAAATACCGTACTGCACCATAAATACCAGTACCAGACATAAATACCAAATCAACCTAGGGGCGTGGCATGGAAAACAATTAAGGATTTTGTAAGTAGCACGGAATTCTTACTTAGATTTTCTTTTTCGAGGTTATTTTTCATATTCATACACCTAAGCCAGTATGCGGATTAATATCCGTTCCCTCTTCTAAACCTAACCTAACCTACACCTAGCCAAAATTCGGCTTGTTGTGCGCTCTGAATTCTAACAAGTGAAAGCGTGCAAAGTTCGGCCGGGCCGAATCATATATACCCTCCACCATATAGCGCATTTGTCCAGTTCTTTTCCCGGCATCTCTTCTTAGGCAAAAAAAATGATATAAGAAAAGATTTGCTCTGCTATTAGAGCAATATCAAGATATGATCCGGTTTAAACCACAATTAAATTATATGTTGGAGACCTGTGTAAAAAGTCAGCCAATTCGAATAAGAATTGCGTCCTTTGGGGGCTCAAGAAGTAAAATAGAGAGATCGATTTATATGGGAGCTGTATCGGGATATAGACCGATTCAGACCATAATAAACACGTATGTTGATGGTCATGAGAGGATGCGTCGTACAAAATTTCAGGCAAATCGGATAATAATTGCGACCTCTAGAGGCTCAAAAAGTCAAGATCCAAGATCGGTTTATATGGCAGCTATATCAGGTTAAAAACCGATTTGAATCATACTTGGCACAGTTGTTGGATATCATAACAAAACATGTCGTGCAAAATTTCATTCCAATTGGATAAGAATTGCTTTCTCTAGAGGCTCAAGGAGTCAAGACCCAAGATCGGTTTATATGGCAGCTATATCAGGTTATGAACCGATTTGAATCATACTTGGCACAGTTGTTGGACATCATAACAAAACACGTCGTGCAAAATTTCTTTCCAATCGGATGAGAATTGCGCACTCTAGAGGCTCAAGAAGTCAAGACCCAAGATCGGATTATATGGCAGCTATATCAGGTTATGGACCGATTTGAACCACACTTAGCACAGTTGTTGGATATCAAAACAAAACACGTGGTGCAAAATTTCATTCTAATCGGATAAGAATTGCGCACTCTAGAGGCTAAAGAAGTCAAGACCCAAGATCGGTTTATATGGCAGCTATATCAGGTAATGGATCGATTTGAATCATACTTAGCACAGTTGTTAGATATCATAGCAAAATACGTGGTGCAAAATTTCATTCTAATCGGATAAGAATTGCGCACTCTAGAGGCTCAAGAAGTCAAGACCCAAGATCGGTTTATATCAGGTTATGGACCGATTTTAACCATACATGGCACAGTTGTTGGATATCAAAACAAAACACGTGGTGCAAAATTTCATTTTAATCGGATAAGAATTGCGCACTCTAGAGGCTCAAGAAGTCAAGACCCAAGATCGGTTTATATGACAGCTATACCAGGTTATGGACCGATTTAAACCATACTTAGCACAGTAGTTAGAAGTGATACTGAAATTCTATGCGCAAAATTTCAGTCAAATCGGATGAGAGTTGCGCCCTCTAGAGGCTCAAGAAGTCAAGACCCAAGATCGGTTTGTATGACAGCTATACCAGGTTATGAACCGATTTGAACCATACTTGGCACAGTTGTTGGATATCAAAACCAAACACGTGGTGCTAAATTTCATTCTAATCGGATAAGAATTGCGCACTCTAGAGGCTCAAGAAGTCAAGACCCAAGATCGATTTATATGACAGCTATACCAGGTTATGGACCGATTTGAACCATACTTAGCACAGTAGATAGAAGTGATACTAAAATACTAGGTGCAAAATTTCAGTCAAATCGGATGAGAATTGCGCCCTCTAGAGGCTCAAGAAGTCAAGACCCAAGATCGGTTTATATGGCAGCTATATCAAAACATGGACCGATATGGCTCATTTACAATACCAACCGACCTACACTAATAAGAAGTTTTTTGCGAAATTTCAATCGGCTAGCTTTACTCCTTCGGAAGTTAGCGTGCTTTCGACAGACAGACGGACGGACAGATGGACGGCCATGACTAGATCGACATAAAATGACGCTACTATCAAGAATATATATACTTTATGGGGTCTCAGACGAATGTTTCGAGTAGTTACAAACAGAATGACGAAATTAGTATACCCCCCATCTTATGGTGGAGGGTATAAAAAGTAACCTCAAAAAAGAACATTTAATTTAGGAATTCCGTGCTACTTACAAAATCTTTAATTTTTTTTCTATCCCATGAACCCCTAACTTGGTTCATGTCTGAGATTGTGTCCCCACTTAGGTACCGGTGTCTCTACTATTTATTCAGTCTGTATGATATGGAACACAAGTTGCTGCATCTAGGTGGATATCTTGTAAGCCAGCTTTGTATGATGCAAATGTGTGATGTGTTGGCGGATTGCGTTCTTGAGCATACAGATATTTTTTCTCATCTTCCTGGTAGGAGGGGCCTATCAGGAAGTTCGGGTGGTTCTTTCGTAGGCAGCCTAGGGGAAACTGTTTAGGTAGAAGTTCACAGAGGTTTACGAGGAGGCTTCAATCCGAGTAGGCTTAAATCCTCCTCGTGTTGTTGGTCGGTACTCGCCATTTGATGACATCCTGTGGTGGTTCTTAGTGACGCGTTTTGGCAGGTCTGTAGGTTTTGCCGGTATGTCTCACACAACCCCACGGTCAAAACCGAGATCGCCCTAATGTCGTTAACAAGGTTTCCTTGTGCAATCCCCAAGTGCTGTCGGCAAAAACTTGAGATTGACTTGAGATCCTAGTAGTGTGAGCCGACATTGAGAAGCAGTTGTCAAGGATTGTAGGCCGCACAGTTCACAAACCAACTTATCGTCGAGTTCGGGAGATCAGATTCAATGATGTCATTGAAAAGAATAGTGTAGTTGACCGTGTCAAATGACAGGTCGAGAGCCGCGCGAACAGTTCGTTCATAAGGTCGTTTCGCATTCAGATCGCGACTAATGTGTGTGGTATGCTGTCGAAGAGCTATGAGTGCTGTCGAAGAGTTATGAATCAAATGTAATCCGAATCTGAAATGAGAGACTAGTTTAGGTTAGGTAGGAGCATCACCTCAAGTGACTTTGTGACCGGGGACAAGAGAAAGTATCGACTTTTTGACCCCCTTTGATCTGCAGGGTTTTCCGGTTTTAGGATACGGAACTGGAATCACCACGATGGAGGTAGACATTACATTTGTCAGGTATTTTATTCACACTTCACCCAACTGCTTGAGTATCAGCATCTATATACCATTGGGCCACATAGCTTTCGATGAATTAGCTCTTCTTATGACCTCGGCAACGTCTTTCGTACTGATTATTTGTGGTTCAATTCTAAAGGGGAGTTTCCACATTTTCTTAGGAGGCTTCCTCTTGCCTTATCTCTAGTTTTGTGCTCGATAAATTGTCTACCAAAATGGTTTGTACACTGTCTTCAATCTGGTATCTGTTTCCAAATGAAAGCAATTGCGACTTTGCTTGTGGTCTTTGAAAGTTTGTTGAGTGACCTCACTGACCACAGTCTAATGACATTAGAGCCGGTGTTGCATTTCTCCTATTGCTCCAACCATTTATTCGCTTTATGATCTATGACCAACCTGTCAATCTCTCCGTTGAGTTCACTTATCCTTATGCAGCCAGGGTTGGTCAGACGAAGCTTATCACGCTCCTCGGTCAATCTCACTGCTTCGGCCGGGAAATTTGGTGTGATGGATGGTATTCGTTCGATTGTAATGAAACTGGTAGAGAAGCCTTGTTGTGCTGGGAACATTCGAAGGTTGTCGTCGGAATGCTTTTTCTGTATGATACTTTAACCCTGACCAGTTTGCCTTCTCCTGGTTAAGATTTGTTCGGCGCATTTAGACTATGAAGTCATTCGATGGACGAAACTCTATGAAAATAAGAACCTCGTAGGAGGCGAGGGTGAGAATTGTTCGTCATGTAGTCAGGTCTAACAGATTTGCGCTGACTATCGTAATGTCAGGTCAACTAAAGCAATTTTCCACAATCCTGGTTTGGTCGTCGTTTATGGTGCAGAACGGAGAGTTTTCTACATGTGGCTTAGGTGTATGTCCATGTCCATTTCAATTTAAACTAAACAGTCCTTGGTGGACATCCGCCACCCATTACTGATGAAGAGAAATACCTGCCCTGGAGGGCCAGAATTACTCTGGTCCAACTGAAATCGGAATGGTGTAAACTACTCAATAAGTCCCCTAGCTCTCCCAAGCGCAGTTGTGTAGGAATAGTGGAGAGTAAGGCTTTCTTCTCTCTTACTTCGCTAAAGAGGGTTAGAGGACTTATGTAATGACGATCAAGAACTTTACAATTTTTGTCTGTTTCTCTTTCGAGATGAGCTCAATGATCGGAGATGGAAATGGAAAAGGAAAGCCAAAGATAGCAACACACACCAACCACTATGGGACGCGTTTCGTCTTTGGTTAGAAGACTTTTCAACCATATTAGGTGTGATGGCTTCCAGGGCACACCTAATATGGTTGAAAAGTCTTCTAACCAAAGACGAAACGCGTCCCATAGTGGTTGGTGTGTGTTGCTATCTTTGGCTTTCCTTTTCCATTTGCATCTCCGATCATTGAGCTCGTCTCGAAAGAGAAACAAACAAAAATTGTAAAATTTAATGATCTCGCCCTAACAGGCAAAAAACTTGAAAAATGTAGTGTTCCATATATTGGGTTGCCCAAAAAGTAATTGCGGATTTTTCATATAGTCGGCGTTGACAAATTTTTTCACAGCTTGTGACTCTTTTAATTGCATTCTTTCTTCTGTCAGTTATCAGCTGTTACTTTTAGGTTGCTTTAGAAAAAAAGTGTAAAAAAAGTATATTTGATTAAAGTTCATTCTAAGTTTTATTAAAAATGCATTTAATTTCTTTTAAAAAATCCGCAATTACTTTTTGGGCAACCATAAAAACTTCTCCACAAAGAAGTGTCTCTCTGCGGCACACCGTTCGGACTCGGCTATAAAACGGAGGCCCCTTATCATTGAGCTAAAACTTGAAACGAATAGCACTCATTGATGTGTGAAGAAGTATGCCCCTGTTCCTTAATGGAATATTCATGGGCAAGTTGGCATTTGC
The DNA here is from genome assembly GCF_963082655.1 of Stomoxys calcitrans. Classification (NCBI taxonomy): domain Eukaryota; kingdom Metazoa; phylum Arthropoda; class Insecta; order Diptera; family Muscidae; genus Stomoxys; species Stomoxys calcitrans. The sequence continues at coordinate 170,912,017 of NC_081555.1, read as the reverse complement.
ATCATCATTTGTCAAACTATCCGAATAACGAAATTTTGCATATACGATTTTCTTATGTCTTTTTGGCATGACAAATAAAGTTTTAGTGTACCTATGCACGCCTTCTCTTACTTATTTTTTTAATTTAGTTTGAGTTTCTTTTGTTGAGAAAGTATTTTTATTTTTTGAACAAAATGCCATTCTTTCAAATCAAGAATTTTTTTGTTTTTAATTCAGCTCTTACAAATTCACTTATGATGACATATAATGGCATTGAGTTGGAAAATTCAATTGAATAGCAACACATAGAAGCCAAGAATGATGACTGTCATCTATATCTGTCGAAATATGGTTTCAATTTCAAATGCCATTTATTATTGTTTTTTTTTTTTTTGCTTACTCTATGGCATATTGATGCTATCCCCTCAATAATACTCCCTGAAAAAATGACATATTTTCTGGTACTACATTTGACATATAAGTAACAGGCTTTTTTTTGGGGGGGGGGGGGCAAATCAAATACATTTCAAGCTTTGCTATTTTCATATGGCTGTATTTCAAAATTATTCCGAAAGCATCTTAGAAATAAGAAAGGAATTTTGAAGAAAATGAAGAAATACCAAAAGAAACACAGATCCACCTTCTGCCTCCAGCATGATATGAGAGATATGTGAGTGCAATACTATGAAGATGATACAAAAATCCCTTGTAACTTATCAAAGATTCCTGGCAATGTTTCTATGTCATCTACACTCTTTTTCTCTCTCACTTTCTCTCTCTCTCTGCCAACGTAACCCACATTAACCGAATATTTGCACATACTGTGATTTTAATAAGCAAGCCCACCAGTTACTATGTGCCAAGAGATTCTCCAAATGGCTCTTGTGGATATTTGTAGAGGTTAAGGTAGTGGTGCTGGAGGTGGGGGTTCGGTTGCTGTTGGTCTTCATATGTGATCATTAGGTTTGATGTGATTTATTATTTGATTGATTGCCATGACATATTTGTGCATTTGTCTAAATTTGTTCCTCCATAATTTCAGCAGAATTTCCGCACTGCGCACGTATTGGACAACAGCAGTCATCACATACACATTTGCACATACACAAATGAAAGGACATCAGTTTTAGATATTTTCGAAAGTGGTTGAGGTGGCGGAGGAGGTGGCTTGGAGTTGCATAGCCCTTGCCCGCCAGCTACAAATATTCGTAGATTCGTCTAAATATGAACACGTAGCACTCAACAAAAATGTAATTTTGCTCTAAAAGGGCCATGAAAATAATGATGTACACAAATGTAGCTAAAATAAAGCATATATGCATGACATACATTTGTAAGTGATGGAGGGATGAATGAAAATTGGGGGAAAACCGGTTTTTTTGCGGAAATATTGTAGTAGACGAAAGTTTATTAAAAATTGGTCCCAAAAGAAAATGAATGTTTTACCTGAAGAAAAATTTTCTTTACATTAAGGAAAATGGTCTAAACTTTAAGGAAAATTTTAACTCACTTAAAAATTTTATTTATTAATATAAGAAACCAGTAAGGAAAGGCAAAAGTCGGGCGGTGCCGATTATATGGGTATGCCGATTGATGGACCTCGGCGAGAAAAAATATGTTCAAACTATAATAACTACGGTTGACAAATGGCAACATCATTGCAAATTACCCAAAATCTGACGAACATATATATGGGAGCTATATCCAAATCTGAACCGATTTCTATGAAATTCACCTGCAATGTCAGGAATCACAAGAAAAGTCTTCCTGCCAAATTTCGAGAGAATTGAATAACAAATAACCA
>NC_081555.1:170885234-170907734 GCF_963082655.1 Stomoxys calcitrans | reverse complement strand
ACGGACGGACAGACGGACAGACAGACGGACTGACGGACAGGTGGACGGACAGAGGAACAATAGAACGGACATGGATAGATGGTCTTAGATTAAATCACTTAAACCACGCTCTATAACCCTGCTAACTTTTTCCTAACGCATGTGTTCAACAGATGCACAGAATCATGTGCACAGAAACCATGGGAGTAGTGTAGTTGTGTAGACAAAAAAAACTACTATTATACAAAAACACAGGTTTTGGGAAAAAGTACAGCTAATAGACAGGGTTGTCAAGCGTGGTTAATGTGATATTTATATCATAGAGGCGTTTTCGCAATAAATTCGGTATGAGTACAACAAACCAACGAACTGCCCCTGAAGCCTTCACACCTTATATGGCTGAAGAGTATTTCTAAACCAAATTACGAAACGCGTTCCATAGTGGTTGGTGTGTTTTGCGATTTTCAAATTTAAATTTCATTAAAATAGTAAAACAAACTTTTAATGAAACTGGGTAAACAAATTATAGCCTTGAAAAATACATCTTGTCAAAAAACTTTAAAAATTTTCAAAACGACCAAAAATTGTCAAACCTCTCTCGTTACTCGTTCCTCCTCTTAATTCCCTATAGCCATTCCTAAGTACCTCAAAAAGTACACAAAAAATATCAGTCCTTAGGAAAAGTAAAACGAGCAAGCGAAACCGATTCGATTGAAGTGGAAAATATCATTTTCTCTGGATACATCTGCATACCACCATATGAACATCACATTTGAGCACACTCTAAACACACACTCACACACACACACTCATCCGTATATACAATTTGTAGGTTGTATACTACGTGAGTTTCATGCTAAATTTCCACAGCTGTAGCAGCGTAGATTACCATGGGCGGCATGTGCCTGTCGCTCTGCCTGTCAGTGTGTTCGTGCTCAGATTTGATGAAATATTTCCCTTTAGATATGGAGCCTAATTTATGGTCAAATGCTAGACATTGGCATGTGAAAGAGTGTGTGTGTGAGTGCCAGAATGGAGAATAGTCGATAGCGTTAAATTGCAGTTGGGGAATTATGAGTTGCGTTATGAGAATGAGTTTTAATAACGGCAAGGCGATAGGTAGGCATACTGATAAGACGATTTTCTTAAAAAAAACTGTTGAGTTTAGCAAGCAGAATTACAATGAAGGACAGGATTATAGAGTTTATAAGACATCAAATTTGCGAAGTCAAATATTTGTAAATTTGATTGACGAAGATTATATTTGTTACGAATTTTTTCTAAAGAAAAACAAAGCTCACTTTTTAGTGTATAGGTGGAACTCTGTAATCTTTTTGGGGCTTATCGAACTTTGATCAGCTTCGAAATCGCGATCTTCGTAGCCTGCCCAATGCATTTCAAGCACGCCTTTACTTTTTAAAATGGTTTCTAATTTGCTTTCTATTCTAAATAGAAGGAAAATCAAAGCCTATTAGCTTTGGATGGCCAAAGAAATCCAACAAAAATAAAAAATTAAGAAAAATTTTTTAGAAAAAATTAATTTTTAAAAAAATGTTCTCTTAAATAAAATTTTTACAAAAAATTTTGTTGAGAAAATTTTTTAAAATTTTAATTTTAGAAAAAATTTTAAGGAAAATAAAATTTCGACATATATGGCATAATCAATTGAGAAAATTTTCCACAACGATGCTGTAGGAGTACAATTTTTAATAAATAATCTAAAAAGTTAAGATAAAGAAAGTTTTCTTTAATTAAATTTTGAGAAGTCCTTAAAAAAATTTCAAAAATTTAAAAAAAAAAAGTTTTGAAAAAATTTAAAAGTGAAAAGACGTTAAAGTGAATTTTTGACAAAATTATGAAAGAAATCAAATTTTGACAAAACCCTCCCTTATCACAACTTTCAAAAACATCAGATCTCGGAGATGTGTGCACCGACTTAATCCACATTTTGTATGCCACCTCATTGGTACCTCGAAAACACGAAATGAATATAAAATTTCGGGGTCAACTAACCTGGGGGAACGTTCCATCTTAAAACCACCCGAACGGATATGTTTACCAACTGTCACAATATGGGAATCAAATGAAAGGTATTTAAAAGAAGAGTACGAACTTCGCATAAAAATTTTACCCTTAGTGTCTGGGGGTCCCCCACCCCAAAATATACCACCCAACAGGATACTTTTACCGCTTTGGGCAATATGGGTATCAAATGAAAGGTATTTAAAAGTATATTAAAAAGCTGATATAAAAATTTAATCTTTGGTATCTGAGGCGCCCGCTATCCCCCAAAAATCCTTCAAAAAGACATTTTTAACGATTGGGTATCAAATGATAAAATTTAAAGAAAATCGGCTCAGCCAAGTATCATTTAGTCATAATGGGTCAAATGGCGATTTTGAGGGGTGGCGTGACCCCTTATACTTCGATCTGATTTGGTATGCCAGATTCGAAATATACTCCCTATATAGGGCTCAAATGAGTTTGGGAGAGTTTTGGGGTTGAGGTACTTCGAAATTTTGATATCATATTCGTATTCTACTCTCCAATACCTTTCATTTGATACCTATAATGTCCCGATCGGTCCACTTTTGATTTTGGGTTGTGTTTTTGGCATAAAGGGGGAGGGTCCATCCCCCTTCCGATACCGAAAAATTATATAACATATGTTTTCTTCCAGACCAACCTACACAGCAGGCGAAAATATCGAGAAAATCGGTTCTGCCGTTTATCTGTCTATACGAAACAAACAAACTGAGTCCCATATATCCGTGATTAGCTAATGTGCCCATTTTGGGCGCTTTTGTGGGGATGGGGTGACCCCCTATATTTTGACATGAATTTCTATGCCACATTCGTTATCTACTCCCGCATACTTTTCATTTGATACCCATATTGTCATGATCGTAAAAAAAATCTATTTTAAGGGGTTTTGGGGCTGGGGCGGCCCAACCCCCCCCCCAGGTACTTGGACCTATCTTTTGTTATGAAATTCCTACTCTACTTTTGAATACCTTTCATTTGAATCCCATATTGTCCCGATTGGTCTACCTTTATTTTTGGGTAGTATTTTTGGGGTAAGGGGGAGGGTCCTCCCCCCTCCCGATATCAAAAAATTATATAGCCATATAGAAATCAAAAAAAAAACTTTTCATAAAAACTTTTTAATTTTTTTATAAACATTCAACAAAAATGTAGCCAAAGATCTGAATAGAAATAAAATTTTATACTGGCTCAAATTCGCTATGTTACAGGAGCTCAAACGGTGGAACATTTTCCCTGTAAAGGCTGGTCATTGGCACTGGAAGCACTCGAATGTCCCGTTGTCTTCTCCAGGTGCCCTACATACAGCTTTGGTTCTCATAACTATCTTATGTAGGAGGCCTCCGTTGCGCAGAGGTTTGTATGTCCGCCTATAACACTGAACGCCTGGGTTCAAATCCTGGCGAGACCATCATACAATTTTCTCCCCTCCTAATACTGGCGACATTCGTGAGGTTCTATGTCATATGAAAATTTCTCCTCAAAAGAGGTGTCGCACTGCGGCGCGCCGTCCGAACTCGGCTATAAAAAGGAGGTCCCTTATCATTGAGCTTAAACTTGAATCGGACTGCACTCTCATTGATATGTGAGAAGTTTGCCCCTGTTCCTTAATGGAATGTTCATGGGCAAATTTGCATTTGCGCCAGTAATCTTATGAGACCTTGGATGCTTATAGTAGTACTGAACTCCATCCTACTTTTCCTCAGTATCAGCTTCTTCTTGCACAGATTCGAATCCCTCCACAGGAGTTTTGATATCCTTTCCCGTTATACACATTTATAGTTGGTAAACCTATGTATCTTCCTCGGATATTGCCTCGTGATCCGCACCCTTCTTGTTAGGTGCGCCTGCAATCCTATGTGATATGTGTAGATGCCGAAAGTTGTTCTGATCTTCATTCAACTTTGTCTCAGTATTCCCTCGTCATATGCCGGTTTAGATCTCCATATGAGATTTTGGATGTCTTTCCGACACCCTCTTCGTTTCAATGTCTAGCATGTCCTTAGCTCAGATCGAGTTTTCTTGAAAAGTTCTCCAAATACATCAAGAGTCTCACTACGTCTTCCATAATATCGAGTCTAATATCCACACCGTCTACCAATGTTTCGGACTCAAGCAGCTATGATTGGTCGCTCTGCTTATCAACAACCATTTTCTAGTAAAAATTTCCTAATTTCAATTTTTTCTGCCGAAGTGCCTATACAACCTTCATCGGCCTTCAGCCCAGAAGCTTCTTTTGATTAATGCTACTTTCTTTTCAAACTTAAAAATCTGAGTATCAATACATTAACTATCATTAATATATTTCAAGATTTGATGGCATCATTCTGCAAACAAAACCCTTTTGATCAACAAATTTTTTTTGTTGTCATTTGAAAAAATAGAATGAAAAAAACGTGAGTAGAATTTTCATGGCCTAATCTTAAAGTGAAATTTTATTGACTATTCATGGGGTAATAGAATTTCATGCTCTAACGAAAAAAGGCATATTGGCCAAAGGCAAAGACAATTTTAGATTTCTATGAAAGCAAACTAAAGACAAGTTGCTTTGTTAAATAAAATCTTTAAGGGTTACAATAAAAAGTGCCATATAATCTCAGTTATTAATTTCGATCCTTCCACATTGGAATTTATTCCACATTCGAGCCATTCGACTTTTTCATATCATTTTGCTTCGTGTTTCAATTAAATCACATATGTTTTGTGACAAATCAGTCTCATATTTCACTTTTAATAATGGCCTAGATTTCGCAACATTTTCTGTCAACACACTCAAACACGCACCTACACCCACACTCACACACACATACACATTTGTTTGATATTTAATTATGTGTATTCCCGTTCACTGATTACGGTCGAGTGTGCTTTTCTGCAGTCTGCCCAATCTCCTCTTTCTCTACCTCCTTCTGCTCTCACACCACCTCTTTGTGGCATGTTCACATATCCTGTGTCGCAGTTGTTCATTTGCGGGGATTGCAATAAAAATAGCCATTCGTACTATGTCTGTATTAATAATGGCAATTGTTGCGGGAATGGTGCGTGTATAGAGCGCAGTATGCGTGATGTGCTTTTCTCTGACATAAATTTCGTTTTCACTTCCAATACATGGCAGAGGCGGATTTGAAGGTACATTAAGAGGCCCAAACAAGTAAGAGCGTGCTAAGTTCAGCCGGGCCGAATCTTATATACCCTCCACCATTGATCGCATTTGTCGAGTTCTTTGCGCGGTATCTCTTTTTAGGCAAACAAAGAATAATGAATAAGGACTGTTATGCTATTGGAGCTATATCAAGCGATAGTCCGATTCGGACCATAATTGAATGCTGATTGACATTGTAGAAGTCATTGTGTAATATTTCAGTTCATTCGGATAAGAATTGCGCCTTGTAAGGGCTCAAGAAGCAAAATCGGGAGATACGTTTATATGGGAGCTGTATCAAGCTTTTGATCGATTCAGACCATACTAGACACGTATGTTGAAGGTCATGAGAGAAGACCTTGTACAAAATTTCAGCCAAATCGGATGAGAATTGCGCCTTCTAGAGGTTCGAGAAGTCAAGATCCCAGATTATGAACCGATTTGAATCATACTTAGCACAGTTGTTTAAAGTAATACCAAACCATTACGTGCAAAATTTTAGTTAAATCGGACGATAATTGCGCCCTCTAGAGGTTCAAGAAGTCAAGACCCAAGATCGGTTTATATGACAGGTATGCCAGATTATGAACCGATTTAAACCATACTTGGTACAATTGTTGGATATCATACCAAAACACGTCGTGCAAAATTTCATTCAAATCGGATAAGAATTGCTCACTCTAGAGGCTCAAGAAGTCAAGACCCAAGATCGGTTTATATGGCAGCTATATCAGATTATGAACCGATGTGAACCATACTTGGCACAATTGTTGGATATCATACCAAAACACGTCCCGCAAAATTTCATTCAAATCGGATAAGAATTGCGCCCTCTAGAGGCTCAAGAAGTCAAGACCCAAGATCGGTTTATATGACAGCTATGCCAGATTATGAACCGATTTAAACCATACTTGGCACAATTGTTGGATATCATACCAAAACACGTCCCGCAAAATTTCATTCAAATCGGATAAGAATTGCGCCCTCTAGAGGCTCAAGAAGTCAAGACCCAAGATCGGTTTATATGACAGCTATGCCAGATTATGAACCGATTTAAACCATACTTGGCACAATTGTTGGATATCATACCAAAACACGTCGTGCAAAATTTCATCCCAATCGGATAAGAATTGCGCACTCTAGAGGCTCAAGAAGTCAAGACCCAAGATCGGTTTATATGGCAGCTATATCAGGTTATGGACCGATTTAAACCATACTTGGCACAACTGTTGGATATCATAACAAAATACGTCGTGCAAAATTTCATTCCAATCAGATAAGATTTGCGCCTTCTAAAGGTTCAAGAAGTCAAGACCCAAGATCGGTTTATATGGCAGCTATATCAAAACATGTACCATTTACAATACCAACCGACCTACACTAATAAGAAGTATTTGTGCAAAATTTCAAGCGGCTAGCTTTACTCCTTCGGAAGTTAGCGTGCTTTCGACAGACAGACGGACGGACGGACGGACAGACAAACGGACGGACATGGCTAGATCGACATAAAATTTCGCGACGATCAAGAATATATATACTTTATGGGGTCTCAGACGAATATTTCGAGTAGTTACAAACAGAATGACGAAATTAGTATACCCCTCATCCTATGGTGGAGGGTATAAAGTTGACAATGACTACTTTCATTTCTAAAGGAAATTTTGTCAAAATTTCATTTCTATTGGAAATTTTGTAAAAATTTCCTTTCTATAGGAAATTTTGTCAAAATTTCCATTTTATGGGAAATTTTGTTAAATTTTCATTTCTATTGAAAATTTTGTCCAAATTTCATTTCTATAGGAAATTTTGTCAAAATTTCCTTTTTACAGGAAATTTTGTCAAAACTTCATTTCTAATGAAAATTTTGTCAAAATTTCATTTTTAAGGAAATTTTGTCAATATTTCCTTTTTATGGAAAATTTCGTAAAAATTTCATTCCTATAGAAAATTTTGTCAAAATTCCATTTCTATAGAAAATTTTGTCCAAATTTCGTTTCAATAGAAAATTTTGTCCAAATTTCATTTATATAGGAAATTTTGTTAAAAATTAATTTTTATAGAAAATTTTGTCAAAATATCATTTCTATAGGATATTTTGTCAAAATTTCATTTCTATAGAAAATTTTGTCCAAATTTTATTTCTATAGGAAATTTTGTGAAAATTTCCTTTCTATGGGAAATTTTGTCAAAATTTCATTTCTAAAGGAAATTTGGTCAAAATTTCATTTCTATAGGAAATTTTGTCAAAATTTCCTTTCTATAGGAAATTTTGTCAAAATTTCATTTCTATAGGAAATTTTGTCATAATTTCATTTCGCTGGGAAATTTTGTCAAAATTTAATTTCTATAGGAAATTTTGTCAAAATTTCATTTCTATAGGAAATCGATGCATAACCTCATATAGCTGCCGTATAAACCCATCTTTGGTCTTGACTTCTTGAGCCTCTAGAGAGCGCAATTCTCATCCGATTTGGCACAATCCGATTTGTGCAACGGCTTCTCCCACGGCCTTCAATATACGTAAGCAATATGGTAGAATCGATCGAAAACTTGATACAGCTCCCCTATGAACCGATCTCCCGATTTTGCTTCTTGAGCCCCGAATCGGACTATAGCTTATTATAGCTGCTCCTCCGTCCTTATTTTTTATACTTTGCTTGCCGAACTTAGCACGCTCTTACTTGCTATACATAAGATTTTGTCAAAATTGCATTTTTACGAAATTTGCCTCATATTTCAGTTTTACACAAAAAAGCGAGATTTGATTGTGGAGGCCTTTTATTCAACTTTTTTCCCGGACTCGCCGGCGCTACGGCAACTTTATCTCTGCCATTATCAGTAATAACGACATGGCAATTGCAAATAATTTGTTCGAACACATAAAAATACATCGACAGGAACACAAGTGTTGTGATTAAACACCTCTAATCGTTTCTAAAACACATTTATATGGAACGAAATGTGCACGGATTTAGATGTCAGTATTGAAATGGAAAAAAAAACTTCTACATAATAAAGTAAGCATTAAGCGATTTTCCAAATCAAACATGCATGGAAATTTTAATGGAAACTTTCAAACGAAAAAAAAAACATGAAATTTTTGCTCATTAAAAGAAGTTGATTTAAATATAAAATGCAAATTAGAAAAATAATTAATAAATATTTTTTAATTTTTTTTTATTTTTATTATTATAATAAATAACAAGTTAGAGCGTGCCAAGTTCGGCCGGGCCGAATCTTATATACCCTTCACCATGGATCGCATTTGTCGAGTGCTATGCGCTGTATCTCGTTTTAGGCAAACAAAGAATATTGAATAAGAACTGTTATGCTATTGGAGCTATATCAAGTTATAGTCCGATTCGGACCATAAATGAATGCTGAACATAGTAGAAGACATTGTGAAATATTTCAGTTCAATCGGATAAGAATTGCGCCTTGTAGGGGCTCAAGAAGGAAAATCGGGAGATAGGTTTATATGGGAGCTGTATCAAGCTATTGATCGATTCAGACCATATTGAACATGTATGTTAAAGGTCATGAGAGAAGCTGTTGTACAAAATTTCAGCCAAATCGGTTGAGAATTGCGTCCTCTAGAGGTTCAAAAAGTCAAGATCCCAGATCGGTTTATATGGCAGCTATATCAGGTTATATACCGATTTACGCCATACTTAGTACAGTTATTGGAAGTCATAAGGGAACACTTCATGCAAAATTTCAGCCAAATCGAATAAGAATTGCGGGCCCTATTGGCTGAAGAAATCAAGATCCCAGATCGGCTTATAAGACAGCTATACCAGATTATGAGCCGATTTGAACCATACTCAGCACAATTGTTGGAAGTGATACCAAAACACCACATGCAAAATCTCAGTCAAATCGGACAAAAATTGCGCCCTCTTGAGGCTCAAGAAGTCAAGACCCAAGATCGGTTTATATGGCAGCTATATGAAAAAATGAACCGATTTGAACCATACATAACGCAGTTGTTGGAAGTGATACCAAAACACCGCATGCAAAATTTCAATCTAATCGGATAAGAATTGCGCCCTCTAGAGGCTCAAGAAGTCAAGACCCAAGATCGGTTAATATGGCAGCTAAATCAAAACATGGACTGATTTGGCCCATTTACAATCCCAACCGACCTGCACTGCTAAAAGGTATTTGTGCACCATACTTAGCACAGTTATTGGAAGTCATAAGAGAACACCTCATGCTAAATTTCAGCCAAATCGAATAAGAATTGCGCGCTCTATTGGCTCAAGAAGTCAAGATCCCAGATCGACTTATAAGACAGCTATACCAGATTATGAACCGATTCGAATCATACTCAACACAGTTGTTGGAAGTGATACCAAAACACCATGTGCAAAATCTCAGGCAAATCGAACAAGCATTGCGCCTTCTAGAGGCTCAAGAAGTCAAGACCCAAGATCGGTTTATATGGCAGCTATATCAAAACATGGACCGATTTGAAACATTCTTAGCGCAGTTGTTGGAAGTGATACCAAAACACCACATGCAAAATTTCAATCGAATCGGATAAGAATTGCGCCCTCTAGAGGCTCAAGAAGTTAAGACCCAAGATCAGTTAATATGGCAGCTAAATCAAAACATGGACCGATTTGGCCCATTTACAATCCCAAACGACCTGCACTGCCAAAAGGTATTTGTGCAAAATTTCAAGTGGCTAGCTTTACTCCTTCGAAAGTAAGCGTGCTTTCGACAGACAGACGGACGAATGGGCAGACGGACGGATGGACGGACGGACAGACGGACGCACGGGCGGACATGGCTAGATCGACTTGTTTGTGTGTTCCCTATAGACTCAGAAACGGCTTAACCGATTTTATTGAAATTTTCACTGATGGTGCATAGTGATTCCGTGGTAAAAAAAATTACCACAAATGTTAGAAACTCCAGATCTCGGAGATGTGTTGTGCGATTTAAGCGAAATATTGGGTGCTCTCTCATAGTAACCTACAAACAAAATTTTGGTATCCAAATTTCGGATGGGGTACCTAGGGGGGGGGGGGGGGGATGCGCCCCACCCCAAAACCTACCAAATACATATATACACCAATCACGTCAATATGGGACTCAAATGAAAGGTATTTTAGATTAGAAAACGTATCTGATATATCCAATTGTCGGACCAAGTGTTTGGGGGACCACCCCAACCCCCAAAACACCCCCTAAATCGGACATATTTACCGACCATGGCAATATGGGACTCAAATGAAAGGTATTTGCAAGTAAAATACGAATCTGATATTCAAATGTGGGACCGAGTTTCTGGGGGTCCACCCCTTCCCCAAGACACCCCCCCACAGGACTTATTTCCTGACCATTGCAATATGGGGCTTAAATAAAAGGTATTTGAGTGTAGAATACGAATCTGATATCCAGATGTGGGACCAAGTGTTTGTGGGCCGCCCATCCCCCAAAGAGGAAAAATTTACGACCTTATCAATATAGGGCTCAAATGAAAGGTCTTTGGGAGTAAAGCTCGAATCTGATATCAATATTCGGGAAAAGTGTCTATGGGGCCACCCCACCCCCATAACACTACCCAAATAGGAAGTATTTGCTGACCATTGCAATATGGGGCTCAAATAAGAGGTTTTTTAGAGTAGAACAGGAATCTGATATATATTGGGTTGCCCAAAAAGTAATTGCGGATTTTTCATATATTCACAGCTTGTGACTCTGTAATTGCATTCTTTCTTCTGTCAGTTATCAGCTGTTACTTTTAGCTTACTTTAGAAAAAAAGTGTAAAAAAAGTATATTTGATTAAAGTTCATTCTAAGTTTTATTAAAAATGCATTTACTTTCTTTTAAAAAAATCCGCAATTACTTTTTGGGCAAACCAATATTTTCAAAGCCAAGTCACTTAATGGCCGCCCCCTATGGAAAAATGGGGCTCAAATTGGAGTAGATCATAGAGTAGAGCCTGATGCTGATATATTTTTCAGGCTTACGTGTCTGGGGAACCACCCCATCCCCCAAAACAGCCCTACATATGACATACAGATTTACCGACCATTGCAATATAGGACTCAAACAATTTTCCCTTTTTTTTTCTACATATATCATATTTTAATTCGTATTCATCTTATCAGTAAAACGGTTTTTACTTTAAATATCAGCTTAAATAAAAATCTCATGTTAAGCACGAATTCAAACACTCTCATGGCTAAATACATGAATCACAACATTTGTGCAGTAAATATCAATGTATGCTAAAGGATATATTTTTGCAGTAGTGGTGCTGGTACACGACAAAACCCGTGGCTGCTGCATGTTCAATGCGAAACAACCGACATCTGTGACTTATTGTCAGTTTAGACGCGTTTTAGCCATGAATAAGTGTTTTTCTGCGTGTCTGTATGACTGGTTTTCAGTTTTTTTCCAGCACAATATTTTATGCTATTTTTTTTTTGCCTCGCCAACATGGTGATATGGGCTCAGGGAATATGGTGCCTGTAAATATGTGAATACCAGCATAACATTGGTATGAATGGGAGAGTATGCCTCTGTGTGTGTGTGTGTGTGAGAGGATTTATAATTTATTGGCAGATATATTTCATACAATGCAACAAACAAGCGACTGGCAACAGAAGTGATGGTTATACACCGAGCTCACGGAAAAGGTAGCCCAATAGTCAGATACTCGAAATGGTACACAGTGAAAAAATTAAAAAAAAATTGACAATACTAAGGGGAGAAATGCAAAGAATTAGAGGAAAAATCTTGCAGAATTAAAACATTTTTTTTTTGAAAATTAAGAATGAAGTTTTGATAAAACTTCCTATAGAAATTAAATTTTGACAAAATTTCCCAGAGAAATGAAATTTTGACACAATTTCCTAAAGAAATGAAATTTTAACAATATTACCTAAAAACAAGCAAGAGCGTGCTATGTTGGGCTGGGCCGAATCTTATACACCCTTCACCATAGATCGCATTTGTTGAGTTCATTGCATGGTATTTCTTTTTGGGCAAACCAAGAATAATGGATAAGAATTGTTATGCTATTGGAGCAATATCAAGATATAGTCCGATTCGTAACATAAATTGTTGAAGTCATTGGGTAATATTTCAGACCATTTGGATAAGAATTGCGTTTTGTAGGAGCTCAAGAAGCATAATCGGTAGATCGATTTATATGGCAGCTGTATCAGGCCATAAATCGCTTTAGACCACTTTGAATGCGTATGTCGAAGGTAATGGAAGAAGCCGTTATACAAAATATAAGTTTAATTTCAATTTTTAATCGGATGAAAATTGCGCCCTCTAGCGGCTTAAGAAGTCAAGATCCCAGATCGGTTTGTATGGCAGCTAAATCAGGCTACTGACCGATTTGAACCATTCTTAGCGCAAGTATTTGAAGTCATAATAAAACATTTAATGCAAATTTTCAGACAAATCGGATAGGAATTGCGCCCTCTAGTGGCTCAAGAAGACAAGATCCCAGATCGGTTTATATGACAGCTAAATCAGGTTATTGACCGATTTAAACCATTCTTAGTCATAACAAAACATTTAAAGCACAATTTCAACCAAATCGGTTGAAAATTCCGCCCTCTAGTGGCTCAAGGAGCAAATATCCAATGTCGGGTTTTATGGTAGCTATATCACGCTATGTACTGATTTGAACCATATTTACCACAATTGTTGGAAGTCATGTTCAAAATTTCAGCCAAATCGGATAAGAAAAGCGCCCTCTAGAGGCCTTAGAAGTCAAGATCCAAAATCGGTTTATATGGCAGCTATATCAGGTTATGTACCGATTTGAACCATACTTACCACAATTGTTGGAAGTCATAAAAAAACACTTCATGCACAATTTCAGCCAAATCGCATAAGAATAGCGCCCTCTGAAGGCCTTAGAAGTCAACATCCCAGATCAATTTATATGGAAGCTATATCACATTATGTACCGATTTGAACCACACTTGGCACAGTTTTTGAAAGTCAAAACAAAAGACCTTATGCAAAATTTAAGCCAAATCGGTTGATAACAGCGCCCTCTAGAGGCCTTAGAAATGAAGATCCCAGATCGATTTATATGGAAGCTATATCACGTTATGTACCGATTTGAACCATATTTGGCACAGTTTTTGAAAGTCAAAACAAAACACCCATGCAAAATTTCAGCCAAATCGGCTCAGAATTGCGCCCTCTAGTGGCTCAAGAAGGGTAGAGGTTAGCATGTCCGAAAACGACCGCTGCGGATTTTAGCGGTCGTTTTCCCCTCCTAATGCTGGTAACATTTGTGAGGTACTATGCCATTTAAGAACTTCTGTCCAAAGAGGTGACGCACTGCTGCAGGCCGTTCGAACTCGGCTTTAAAAAGGAGGCCCCTTATCATTGAGCTTAAATATTGAATCGGACTGCACTCATTGATATGTGAGAAGTTTGCCCCTGTTCGTTAGTGGAATGTCCATGGGCAATATTTGCATTGCAATTGCAGTGGCTCAAGAAATCAAGATCCAAGATGGGTTTATATGGCAGCTATATCAAAACATGGACCAATATGGCCCATTTACAATCCCAACCGACCTACACTGATAAGAAGTATTTGTGCAAAATTTCAAGCGCCTAGCTTTACTCTTTCGTATTGTAATTTAGCGTCCCTTTGATAGACGGACGGGCATGGCTAGATCGCCTAAAAATGTCATGACGATCAAGAATGTATATACATTATTGGGTCTCAGATGAATATTTCGGGGTTTCATGAACGCAATGATGAAATAAGTATACCCCCATCCTAGGGTGTTGGGTATAAAAATCAATTTGTGTTTGATTATGTTCTCCTTATTGGCTCAGGAACGACTGAAAATTTCCAGAAAATCGCTTTTCGTGAAATTTAATGATCCCGTGGTGAAAATAGGGTGCTACATTTTTTTGATATTTGAAGGGGAGTGGACCCTCCCCCTTATCCCAAGAGTACCGCCCAAAAATAATAGTGAACCGATCAAAACAATATGGAACTCAAATGAAAGGTATTCATGAGTAGACTACGAATTTCATATTTAAAATTGGGTCCAATCAACTGGGGAGTCGCTCCAACCCCAAAACCCCACTAAAATATAAATTTTGGACGATCACGACAATATAGGACTCAAATGAAAGGTATGCGGGAGTAGATTATGAATATGGTCAGGAAGGAGGAATAGGATTACAAATTTGTTGATATCGGTATGTGGCGGACCCTCCCCCGCTACCCCAAAAATACCACCCAAAATCAAAAGTGAACCGATAAGGCTAATATGGGTATCAAATGAAAGGTATTGGAGAGTAGAATACGAATATGTAATGAACATTTGTGTCTTAGTAGCCATCGGCCCGCCTTAGCCCCAAAACTCCCCCATATGGACATATTGGACGTTAATTCCAACATGGGGCTCAAATGAAAGGTATTCGGGAGTAGATTTCGAATCTGCCATAGGGGGTCAGCCCACCGCTCAAAACCGCCCCAAATGGGCATATGACCCATCATGACTATATGGGACTCGGTTTGTTTGTTTGTTCCGTAGAATCAAAAACGGCTGAAGCGAATTTTTTAAAATTGTCACAGATTGTGTACGTTTGTCTGGAAGGAAAGATAGGCTCTATAGCCCCTTACCCCGATAACACCATCAAAAACCTTAAGTGGTCCGATGGGCACAATATGGGTTTCAAATGAAAGCTATGGGAGACTAGAAAACGAATATCGTATTAAAATTTGGATCCAAGTACCCAACGGGCATCCCCAACCCAAAAACTCCTCTAAATAGACATATTCGACTTTCATGTTAATATGGGCTTTAAATGAAAACTATTCGACAGCAGATTACAAATATTGCTTAAAAAATTAGGTCCAACTAAAGGGAGGTCGCCCAACCCCCATACACCCCCAAATGGGTATATTAGCCGACCATATCTATATGGGACTCAAATGAAAGGTATTTGGGAGTAGATAACGAATATGACATTACAATTTGTGTTCAAGTCTAGGTTGCGCTTTAGATTCCGAAAATAAGACCTTTACCAAAATACCCCACAAGCAGCCATTTTTTACTGACCATCGCAATATGGGGTTCAAATGAAAGGTATTTGGGAGTAGAATACGAATTTGATATGTAAATGTAGGACCATGTATTTGGGGCATCACCCCTTCCCGAAAACACCTCCCAAAGGGTACACATTTGTCGACCATGCCAATATGTGGCTCAAATGAAAGGTATTTGAGAGTAGGAAACGAATTTGATATGCAATTATGGAGCAAAGAGTTTTTAGGGGTATGCCCAAAAGCACGCCCTAAACTGAACTTCATTTCCAATTATGGCAATATGGAGCTCAAATCCACGGTATTTGGGAGTAAAAACGAATTCGATATCTATTTTCAGGGCAAAGTGCCGAATTTTCACAAAATTTCCATCAAAAATGAAATTTTGACAAAATTTAGTATATAAATTTTTTTTAGTGCATACTCCCTGTCGAGCATCAATTGATCTAAATCAACGAACATTATTTTTAATGCGTATTTCAGCTTTTTCACTAAAACCCTAGAAACGAGAGTCACCTTACATATCAGGCAAACAAACACCTACAAAGTGCTTGTAGGAGTGTGTGTGTGTGTGTGTGTGGTTTCCATGGTTCTCCAAAGGACGGAAGTGATTGAAACGTTACGCTCATCGCTTTCTCGTAAATGGTGCCAGGGCTTTGGCAGCCTGTTAATATGGCATAATTTGCCAATATTAATTTAGCCTCAGCATGTACTTTGATTGAAGAGCAACGATTGCAAATGAAATTTTTCAAGTGAAGTCGTTTATTTTCGCTGCTTGTCTCTTAGCAAATCTATTTTTGTTATTGTTTTTTGAGCCCAGAATGACAGTGAATAGAAATTGCCGATTTGTGATGGATTTGAAAAAGGTAATTTTGCGAAATTGAAGTTTGATTAAATACATGGCATATAGCTAAGAGAAGAGAAGAAAAAGGAGGTAATATTGGTTAGAGA
Source organism: Stomoxys calcitrans (assembly GCF_963082655.1). Lineage (NCBI taxonomy): Eukaryota > Metazoa > Arthropoda > Insecta > Diptera > Muscidae > Stomoxys > Stomoxys calcitrans. Next base: position 170,891,564 of record NC_081555.1, on the reverse strand, counting down.
TTGGGAATATGACAAAGTGTACAAGGATTAGTGTCGAAAGCTGTATTTTATATGAAAAGTAGGACAATTTGATGAAAGATAAGGCCTTTAGGGATTTATAAGAAATTTTGAAATTTTTTTTAAAAATCAAATAAATGACAAATCAAGACGAAATATTCAAATAAATATCATAAATTTGATAGAAAATTTTCAAAAACTAACCTGGTTCTATGAAACAATAAGTAAAAGCGTGCTAAGTTTGGCCGGGCCGAATCTTATATACTCTCCACCATGGAGCGCATTTGTGGAGTTCTTTTCCCGGCATCTCTTCTTAGGCAAAACAGGATATAAGAAAAGATTTGCTCTGCCATTAGAGCGATATCAAGATATGGTCCGGTTTGGACCACAATTAAATAATATGTTGGAGACCTGTGTAAAAAGTCAGCCAATTCTAATAAGAATTTCGCCCTTTGGGGGCTCAAAAAGTAAAATAGAGAGATGGATTTTTATGGGAGCTGTACCGGGCTATAGACCGATTCAGACCATAATAAACACGTATGTTGATGGTCATGAGAGGATCCGTCGTACAAAATTTCAGGCAAATCGGATAATAATTGCGACCTTTAGAGGCTCACGAAATCAAGATCCCAGATCGGTTTATATGGCAGCTATATCGGGTTATGAACCGATTTGAATCACACGCGACACAATTGTTGGATATCATAACAAAACACGTCGTGCAAAATTTCATTCCAACTGGATAAGAATTGCGCACTCTAGAGGCTCATGAAGTCAAGACCCAAGATCTGTTTATATGGCAGCTATATCAGGTTATGAACCGATTTGAACCATACTTGGCACAATTGTTGGATATCATAACAAAACACGTCGTTCAAAATTTCATTCCAATCGGATAAGAATTGCGCACTCTAAAGGCTCAAGAAGTCAAGACCCAAAATCGGTTTATATGACAGCTATATCAAAACATGGGCCGATATGGCCCATTTACAATACCAACCGACCTACACTAATAAGAAGTATTTGTGCAAAATTTCAAGCGGCTAGCTTTACTCCTTCGGAAGATAGAGTGCTTTCGACAGACAGACGGACGGACAGACGGACGGACGGACATGGCAAGATGGACATAAAATGTCGCGACGATCAAGAATATATATACTTTTTGGGGTCTCAGGCGAATATTTCGAGTAGTTACAAACAGAATGACGAAATTAGTATACCCCCATCCTATGGTGGAGGGTATTATAAAGCTTTTATGGGCTTCAGACCCTTTGTCGGGAGATCGGTCTATACGACAGCTATATCTAAATATAGTCCGATCTGAACCATATTTAGGTCAGATGTCGAGAGGCTCAAAATAACTCACTGTTGCAAATTTCAGCAAAATCGGGTAATAAATAAAGCTTTTATGGTCCTTAGACCCTTTATCAGGATATCGGTCTATATGGCAGCTATATCTAAATATAGTCCGATCTGAACCATATTTCGGTCAATAGGGAAATAACCTACTGTTTTAAATTTCAGCAAAATCGGGTAATAAATAAAGCTTTTATGGTCCTCAGACCCTTTATCGGGAGATCGGTCTATATGGTAGCTATATCTAAATGTAGTCCGATCTGAACCATATTTAGATCAGATGTCAGGAGGCTCGAAGAAACCTACTGTTTTAAATTTCAGCGAAATCGGGTGAAAAATAAAGCTTTTATGGTCTGCAGACCCTTTATCGGGAGATCGGTCTATATGGAAGCTATATCTAAATATGGACCGATCTAATCCATATTTAGGTCAGATGTCAATAGGCTTGAAATAACCTACTGTTTTAAATTTCAGCGAAATCGGGTAATAAATAAAGCTTTTAGTGTCCTCAGACCCTTTATCGGGAGATCGGTCTATATGGTAGCTATATCTAAATATAGTCCGATCTGAACCATATTCTAGTCAGATGTCGGGAGGCTTGAAATAACCAACTGTTTTAAATTTCAGCGAAATCGGGTAATAAATAAAGTTTTTATGGGCTTCAGACCCTTTATTGGGAGATCGGTCTATATAGCAGCTATATCCAAATATGGTCCTATTTGGCCCGTTCAAGAACTTAGGCAGCGTGCATCAAAAAGACGTATCTGTGCCAAATTTCAGCTCAATATCTCAAATTTTGAAGGCTCTAGAGTGATTACAACAGACGGACGAACGGACAGATGGACGGACAGACGGACGGACAGACGGACGGACAGACTGACGGACAGACGGACGGACAGACGGACGGACGGACAGACGGACGGATGGTCAGGCAGACGGATGGACAGGCGGACGGATAGGACGGACAGTCGGACGAACAGACGGACGGACAGACAAACGGACAGACGCACGGACAGACACACGGACATCGTTAAATCGTCTTAGAATTTTACAAGGATCCGAAATATATATACTTTGCAGGGTCGGAAATTGATATTTCGATATGTTGCAAACGGAATGACTGAATGAATATAGCCCCTATCCTACGGTGGTGGGTACAAGAATCACTTTTTTCAGCCAAAAAACTTAAAAAATAACATCGACCATCAAATCTTACTTTGCATGCATCTCTACAAAGTCATTATGAATATTTTCTTTTACTTTTTTGCCACAACTAATGTGCAGTCCCTCTTTTCTAGCAAACAACAGCAAAGCTCTCTTCTTTGATATCATTGTCATTCCCCATAGATTTCTATGGGGCCATTGCTGGTGTCCGCCTTGTTTTCGTTGTATTCTTTGTTTCTTGTGATGTTGCTGCTGTCGTTGTCGTTGTTATGATTGTAGTTTTAATGTTTTACTGCTGTCACACCAAACGAATTACAAAACTAAAACCGTTTGTGGAAGGGTGCCATCGGAAGGGGTGAAACATGAAATTTGCATATTTGCCAAAAAACTAAAAACGAGGAAATTAAGTCTTTTGTTTGTAACAGAAAAAAAAAAACATTAGAAGCAGTGTAAGGAAAACATCATCGCAGTGAGCGGCGGCCAAGCAAGGCATCCAACATGGCTCCAGAAGAAAAAACAAGTTTGTTTCCTTTTTCACTGCCATGACGCTTTGGGTTGAAAAAAAAAAATGTTTTACAAAATGAGCACCATAATAATAAGTTAAAGGATTTTATGATGGTGTTGTTTTGAATCTGTCCTCTGAGTTATGTTAACCACAAATTATGTGATTTTTAAGTTTTCGATTTTTTTTTGGCTAAGTCGCAAAGAATACTTCTGTTATGCGTTTGAAAAATGGATACATTTTTTTTCTCTCAGCCGACACGCAGGGGATGTCCCCTATGAATGCAGTGCATTGCGTTGGCGAGAGGAAATTAGTAGTAAGGATGTAGTGCTTATTAACATTTGTCACATTGTATTGTGTGTATTGAACACGATAATTCGCAGGGTTGTTTGCCTCACCCTTCTTGGGTATTGGTTGAACGTTCGCAAGCTTCCAACGCGCCGGGAAGACTCTCGCACAGTAGGCAAGGTTGAAAAGGTTGCGTAATGGACGAGAGAGCGTCGAAAAACACTGACGTAAGACAAGTGTTGATATGCCAACCGGGCCCGGGGACTTATTTACGTCTAGATTTTCAAGAACCCTTTTAACTCCACGAGTTTGAAAAAATATCTGGGGCATGATGCCAGATACATTGTCGATTGAGGGGAGTGGTTGATTGCTATCCGGCAGGGAAGAGTTCCCTGCAAATATATCAGACAACAGGTTAGCCTTATCAACCTCAGACATTTCGACTCAAATATCGGTATCAAATTCGTGCCACACTTGCAAATCCCTTTAATTTGAGCCCCATATTGCCATGGCCGGTAAATATGAACCGTTTGGAGGGTGTTTTGGGGCTGGGGAGGCCACCGGCACTTTGCACTGAAAATAGATATCAAATTCGTTCTTTATTCCCAATGGAAATGAAGTTCAGTTTAGGGGGTGCTTTAGGGCGTACCCCCCTTGGCTACATAATTGGATATTAAATTCGTTTTAATATATTGTCATAATGGGTCAAATAATCCATTTGACATATTTTTAGGATAAAAAGGGCCACCTAGACTTGAACGTATATTTTAATGTCATATTCGTAATCCACTCCCAAATACCTTTCACTTGAGTCCCGTAAAGCCATGGAGGCTAATATTGGGTTGCTCAAAAAGTAATTGCGGATTTTTCATATAGTCAGCGTTGACAAATTTTTTCACAGCTTGTGACTCTGTAATTGTATTCTTTCTTCTATCAGTTATCAGCTGTTACTTTTAGCTTGCTTTAGAAAAAAAGTGTAAAAAAAGTATATTTGATTAAAGTTCATTCTAAGCTCTATTTAAAGTGCATTTAATTTCTTTTAAAAAATCCGCAATTACTTTTTGGGCAACCCAATAAGTGCATTTGGTGGTATTTGGGGGTGGGCGACCTCCTATTACTTGGACCTTACGTTTCATGTCATATTTGTAATCTACTGCCTAATAGCTTTCATTTTAGTCCCATATTGGCATGAACTTCAAATATATCTGTTTAGAGAAGTTTTGGGGTTGGGGCGGGCCCGCTGGGTACTTGAACCCAAATTTCAATACCATACTCGTTTTCTGGTCTCCAATACCTTTCATTTGATAACCTTATAGTGGCCATTGGACCACTTTCGGATATGGGTGGCGTTATTAGGATAAGGGGGAGGGTCCCCCTCAAGCCGATATCTAAAAATTACATAGCCTATGTTTCCTTCCAGACAAACCTACACAATGTATGAAAATTTTAAGAAAATTGGTTCAACCAAGTATCATATAGTCATAATGGGTCTAATGGCGTTTTTGAGGGGTACGCCACCCCCTATACTTGGATCTGATTTTGTATGCCATATTCGAAATCTACTACCGAATACCTTTCATTTGAGCCCCATATGAATCGTCCAATATGTACTTAGACTCAAAGTTTATTACCATATTCGTATTCTACTCTACAATACATTTTATACCTATGTTGTCCCGATCGACCCACTTTTGATTTTGAGTTATGTTTTTGGCTGGGGCGGCCCCCAGGTACTTTGAACCAACTTTTATTATGAAATTCGTACTCTACTCTTGAATACCTTTCATTTGAATCCCATATTGTCCTGATCGGTCCACTTTTATTTTTGGGTAGTACTTTTGGGGTAAGGTGGAGGGTCCGCCCCCCTTCCGATATCAAAAGATTATGTAGCCTCTGTTTCCTGCCAGACCAACCTACACAATCTGTGAAAATTTCAAGGTAAGCGGTTCAGCCGTTTTTGCATTCTGTGGTGGAGAGTATAAAAACCTCCTAGATTTGGGGCCACAACTTCATGTATTTCTTGTTCAGTTTGTGTGGTACCTACTTACCGCGATTCTAGGTTAAATAGCTCAAAACCGATTTGATTACATTTTTTTTAAATCTTACCTGTAATGAAAAAGAGAACAAAAAGTTGATAAGAAGTTTGATAAATAAAGCAATTTTTATGGGTTTTTGAAGGCATATAATAGGATAATCAGAAGCTTCATGGAAGTGTTTCTGAGAACAGGTCTATACCGTTAGTAACACCGACAAGAAAAACAAGTGAAAACAAGTAAAAAGGCATTCATTTCGGCCGGGCGGAACTTGGGATACGCACCACTTCGGGAATATATGTAAACCACCTTTCATAAAAATCCGGTGAAAAATGCGTAATTTATGCCCCCATATCAGCCCCCCATATCATTCGGCACGTACATTGAGTGGTCTAATAAGAACAAGTCATTACTCAATTTTGTAGAATAAAATATCGTTTTTTTTCGTAGCTACATCCAAACGTTGACCGATCTAAACCATAAACGACAAATGTGAACCGATTTGAGCCAAATTAAAGAAGAATGTCGAGGGGCCTCACACAAATCACTGTCCCAAATTGCGCCAACATCGGAAAATATATGCGCCTTTTATGGGACCAAAACCTTAAATAGAGAAATCGGTCTATATGGCAGCTATATCCAAATCTGGACCGGCCTGGGCCTAATTGAAGAGGGAAGTCGAAGGGCCTAACACAACTCTTTGTCCCAAATTTCGGAGAAATCGGTCAACAAATGTGCATTTTATGGGCCCAAAACCTTAAATCGAGAGATCGGTCTAAATGGCAGCTATATCCAAATCTTAACCGATCTGGGCCAAATTGACGAAGGACGTCGAGAGGCCTTACACAACTCACTGTTTCAAATTTCAGCAAAACCGTATATTAAATGTGGCTTTTATGGGCCTAAGACCTTAAATCGGAGGACTGGTCTATATGGGTGCTATATCAAGATATAGTCTGATATAGCCCATCTTCGAACTTAACCTGTCTA
>NC_081555.1:170796220-170885034 GCF_963082655.1 Stomoxys calcitrans | reverse complement strand
AATCTGAACCGATTTGGCCCAAATTGAAGAAGGACGTCGAAAGGCCTAACACAGCTCACTGTTTCAAATTTCAGCAAAATCGTATATTAAATGTGGCTTTTATGGGCTTAAGACCTTAAATCGGAGGACCGGTCTATATGGGGGCAATATCAAGATATAGTCCGATATAGCCCATATTCGAACTTCACCTGTCTATAGTTAAACCAAAAATCTGTTCAAAGTTTCAGCTGAATATCTCTATTTTTTAAAGACTGTAGCGTGATTTCAACAGATAGACGGATGGACAGACGGACGAACATGGCTAGATCGTCTTACGACGATCCGAAATATATATACTATATAGGGTCGGAAATGGATATTTCGAAGTGTTTCAAATGGAATGACAAAATCTTTCGGTGGTGGGTATAAAAACGTGCTAAGTTCGGGAGGGCCGAATCTTGCATACCTACCACCATGGATTCCGGTAAAAAATTACCCCTTTAAACTCAATTCGTATTTGAATTATTTTACAACAATCAAATCGGGAATTGGTTTTTAATCGGTATTTAAGGGTCTTATATCAGTATATAGACCGATTCCGGTCGTACTTGATACGGACGCTGAAAGTCATAGCAAAAGATATTTTGTGAAATTTTAGCCAAATCAATTTAAAATTAAGGCCTCTAAGTCAAGAAAACGGATGGATGGGTGGACGGACGGATGGACGGATGGATGGATGGATGGACGGACGGATGTACGAACGGATGGACGGACGGATGGACGAACGGATGGACGGACGGATGGGCGGATGGATAGATGGGCGGATGGATGGACGGACAGATGGACGGTCGGATGGACGGTCGGATGGACGGTCGGATGGACGGTCGGATGGACAGACGGATGGACGGTCGGATGGACGGACGAATGGACGGACGGATGGACGGATGAATGGACGGAAGGATGGACGGACGGATGGATGGATGGGCGGACGAATGGATAGACGGATGGACGGACGGATGGAGGGACGGATGGACGGTAGGATGGACGAACGGATGGACGAACGGATGGACGAACGGATGGACGAACGGATGGACGGACGGATGGACGGATGGACGGACGGAAGGACGGATGGACGGACGGATGGACGGACGGATGGACGGACGGATGGACGGACGGATGGACGGACGGACGGACGGATGGACGTACGAATATGGATAAACCACCTCAAAATGTCAAGACGATCAAGAATATCTAATTTATAGGATCTCAAATCAATATTTCGAGGTGTTACAAACGGGAGGACTAGATTAGTATACCTATACCACCCTTTAGTTGGGGTTATAAAAAGTTTTTTTAAAACCCCCTGCACAATCTGAGATATTAGTAGACGACATGGGAGTAAAAACAGAAACAAAGGATGACATATTGAGGCGTTTAATGGAAACGCATTTTCAACAAAATACGACGGGGCTCACTGAAACACCAGAATCTTGGGATAATGACGTTGATCTTAGGCTTGCAAAATTGCGTTTCAATCAAACGCCTCAATAATAAAGCAGGCAAAATATCGATGGCATTATCGATACAATCGATATCTTACTTTTTCACTGAATATTGATTGATGGTAACTATCGCAAAGAAAAAAGATTTTGGAAAACTAAACAAAAATAAGCCATCCGACACTGAATGTATCCTTTAAGATGCGCCCTCTATAGGCGCAACTATAGAGGGCGCACTTTTCATCCGATTTGGCCAACATTTTGTACAATGATCCACACAATGATCCGACACTGAATGTATCCTTTAAGATGCGCCCTCTATAGGCGCAACTATAGAGGGCGCACTTTTCATCCGATTTGGCTAACATTTTGTACAATGATTTTTCCCATGACTACCAACTGACTTTATTAACTTTGGTTGTATTTAGCCTGTGCATCGATATTGCTTCTACATAATCGATCTCCGGATTTTTACTACTCATTTTCGTTTGAAATATAGGTGAGGGGAAATTAACGATAGTATCGATACTATCGATTTTTGTTATTAAAACTATCGAAAATATCGAATGTTGCGATTATCGCTTGTTTGCCAGCTCTACTCAATATGCCATCCTTTGTTTCTGTTTTTACCCTCATGTACAATAATATTTCTCTACATATCAAATGGAGCTGTCCGATTCAAGTTTAAGCTCTAGATAAGGGATCTCCTTTTTCTAGTTCAGATGGAATGGCGTGCCGCAGTGCGACACCTCTTTGGGGAGAGGTCTCTACAATACTTCACATATGTCGCCAGCATAACCATCGATGAAAATTTTTGTGAAGTTCTCGCCAGGATTTGAACCCAGGCGTTCAGCATCGTAAGCGGGCATGTTAATCACTTCATCGCTTATCATTATTTAAGTCACCTGGAACTGTTGGAATATTTCCGGCGTTACCATAGAAGGAGGCGGACAACTTGTCGCCCCACCTGGCTAGATTTACATCGTGTCAGGGACATTTATATACTCCGAAAGCCTGGCTAGGGGCCGGGGTGGTTTTTGCACCCAATTCTGGTAAATGCAAATTTTGCCCATGAACATTCCACTAAGGAACAGGGGTAAAATTCTCACATATCAATGAGTGCAGTCCGATTCAAGTTTAAGCTCAATGATAAGGGGCCACCTTTTTATAGGCGAGTCCGAACGGCGTACCGCAGTGCGTCACCTCTTTGGAGAGAAGTTTTACATGGCATAGTACCTCACAAATGTTGCCAGCATTAGGAGAGCAAAACCACCGCTGAGAAAAATGTTTTTCTGCTGGTCTCGCCAGGATTCGAACCCAGTCGTTCAGCGTCATAAGCGGACATGATAACCTCAGAGCTACGGTGGCCTCCACCCAAGTACCTATAGACCTAGTCTGACGTCTTTTCTACTCTAAAACCATGAAGCGTTTAATGCATACCTTGATAAAGATTAGGACATTAGGACAGAGATTTGCTCAGATACAAGCAACATGTCTATATCCGGTGAATGTCACTTGAGATCGCCCTGCACCAGGAAGAATCTTTCAATGCCAAGATGTAGATTTTGTTGTTATACACATTGGAATCGAAAGGGCTTTATAATAATGTGACACATTCATTCAATCCTTAGACCACTACAGTACAGTGGACTGGGTCCTTAGAAACCAGATAGACCCCATATTAAAGAATAGAAGAAACAATTTTGGACACCATGACGTACTATAAGGGACAAGGGGGAACAGAGTTTTCCACAGTGGTGTTTTATCGCCCTTCCTATGGGTGACCACCATAAATAGTCTACTACGGATCCTGACTGAGGAAGGATTTGAATCTGTCTATTACGCAAACGATGATAAAACTTCTAATGGGTAGGGCACCGAGTCAGGTATGCAGTAAAATCGAAATGGTATGGATATGGCCTACGGCTGGGCTAACCCAGAGAATACTGAAATCTGCCTGTACGCGTGGCCACCGTAGTGCAGAGGTTAGCGTGTCCGCCTATGATGCTGAACGCCTGGGTTCGAATCCTGGCGAGACCATCAGATTTTTTTTTTTCAGCGGTGGTTTTCCCCTCCATATGTCATGTAATACTGAAATCTTCCTGTACACGAGTCCACCGTAGTGCAGAGGATAGCGTGTCCGAATACTGGCGAGACCATCAGAAAAAAAAATTTTTTTACCGGTGGTTTTCCCCTCCATATGTCATATAAAACTTCTCTTCAAAGAGGTCTCGCACTGTGGCACGCCGTTCGGACTCGGCTGTAAAAGAGGAGGCCCCTTATCATTGAGCTTAAATCTTGAATCGGACAACACTCAATTTGACGCGCCACGTTTCCTCAACAGAAACATTCCGATAACTGACAAAGAAATACTTTGGAGAGATCCTGGAAAGGAAGTGCCATATTCGGGATCGTACCGAGAAGGCTGATTCCGAGCATAGTCCAGTAGCTCCACAAGCGCGTCATAAGGCTGCGGTGGAGAAAAAATTAAAATGGAATAGACTGGGCAAAAAGGACTTCGCGATGGGAGTGTGGAAAGAGAATAGAGGCAGGTCCTACCATCGCGATATAATCGAGGCGACGATAGAAAACTTGGATGGAATGAAAAAGGTTTTCGATGGGATGTCTGAGACGACACTTGAGGTCGAGTGACTGGCACTTCTGCCAGCGGCACAGTCTTCGCCTGACGGAATTCTGGTATTGCCATCTGAAGGTTTATAATGGGCTTGAAAATAGGAGGAACATGGCATGCTTCCGGCATGCTTATCTTAACCGCAGCGTGTTTTGCAGAATAATTAAAACAAATAAAAAGGCGTTAAGTTCAGCCGGGCCGAACTTCGGATACCCACCACCTCGGGTATATATGTAAACCACCTTTCATTAAAATTCGGTGAAAATTGCATATCTTATATCATATAGCAGTTATATCGAAATATGATCCAATTTGGACCAAATGCTGATAAGTACAAGTCATTGTTTTATTGTGTATAACAAAATATTGGTCTTTTTAGTTGATATATCTAAAAATAAACCGATCTGAACTACATACGACACGGATGTCGAAAAGCATAACATAAGTTAGTGTGTCAAATTTCTGTCCCATCGGATTAAAAATGCGCCTTTTATGGGGGCAAGAATTTAAATCGAGAGATCGGTCTATATGGCAGCTATATGCAAATCTTGATCGATTTAGACCAAATTGCAGAAATATGTGGAGGGGCTTAACATAACTCTTTGTCCCAAATTTCGGCAAAATCGGACAATAAATGCGCTTTTTATGGCCCCAAACCCTAAAACCGAGAGATCGGTCTATATGGTAGCTATATCCAAATCTGGGCCGATCTAAGCCAAATTGAGGGAGAATGTTGAAGGGCCTAAGACAACTCACTGTCCCAAATTTCCACAAAATCGGATAATAAATGTAGCTTTTATGGGCGTATGACCCTAAATCGGAGGATCGGTCTATATGGCAACTATATCCAAATCTGAACCGATCTGGGCCAAATTGACGAAGGGCGTTGGAGGGCTGAACACAACTCACTGTCCCAAATTTCAGCAAAATCAGATAATAAATATGGCTTTTATGGGCCTAAGACCCTAAATTGGAGGATCGGTCTATATGGCAACTATATCCAAATCTGAACCGATCTGAGCCATATTAACAGAGGATGTCGAAGGGCCTTAGATAACGTACTGTCCCAAATTTCAGCAAAATCGGATAATAAATGTAGCTTTTATGGACCTATGACCCTAAATCGATGGATCGGTCTATATGGCAGCTATATCCACATCTAGACCGATCTGGGTCAAATTGACGGAGGATATCGAAGGACATAACGCAACTCACTGTCCTAAATTTCAGCAAACTCGGATGATAAATGTGGCTTTTATTGGCCTAAGACCCTAAATCGGCGGATCGGTCTATATGGGGGCTATATCAAGATATAGTCCGATTTATCCCATCTTCGAATTTAACCTGCTTATGAACAAAAAAAGAGTCTGTGCAAAGTTTCAGCTCAATATGTCTATTTTTAAAGACTGTAGCGTGATTTCAACAGACAGACGGACGGACATGTCTAGATCGTCTTAGATTTTTACGCTGATCAAGAATATATATACTTTATAGGGTCGGAAATGGATATTTCGATGTTGCAAACGGAATGACAAAATGAATATACCCCCATCCGTCGGTGGTGGGTATAAGAATTGCTAAAATGGATAATAAATCCTTCCAGAAAATTGTTAAACAAATGGGAACCTTTTTTTTCATTGGGGTTCTAAAAACATCCTTGTTGTAAATGTTTGCAAAAATTAATCTAAATTTTCCCAAAACAAATAACTGCTCAAATAATCCTTCAAGGATTACATAGTCCCATATCAGTTAAGCAAAAATAAAAACAAAAACTTTTGACTCAGATTTTTAGTAAAATTTCGAAAAAAAAAGATTTTGTGCCCAAAGCCCAAATTCATTATCCAAAATAAGTTTAGCCATGAATAACAGCAATAACAATGACTAAAGCATGGTCATCAGATACAAGTATTTAAAATGCTATCTCATTTACATTAAATTTTACTTTGCTGCTTTTTAAACTAATTAATGCTTTATTACTTCTCCATGGCCAATCAATGGCAGGCGGAGATGAATGGGAGTGAGAAAACAGAAATGCCTTTCGTTGCAATGGAAGTCCTTTTTTCTAAGGCTATAATGGCAATGGGTGTTGAAAGCTTAACAACAACAACAAAACACCAAATAAAAGAGGACACAGCGATGAAAGAGTACAACCTACGAAGTGAAGTGTATTCAGCGCAAGATTTCAATGGCTGTTTGGCCGTTTGGTCGGGTAATCAAATTCTAATTAGTCAGAATCCCTTAACAGGTTTTTCACTTTTTTCCATTTTTGGTGATTTTTTTTTTCTAAGTTATATCATTTCTGTTTCTTTTTTGCCAATGGATGTAAAACCCTCACCCAGGGCTATTTTGTAGAGTTTTACATTATTTTAGATAGTGAGTTTTATCGAAGGGTTGCCATCTAGCTCTTATATATCAAGCAACAGTGTTGTGGATTGCTTGTTCCGTATAGACTCAAAAACTTCTTATACCTCTGGATATTGTGGCTAAACAACTTGCAGGGACAACTGCCGTTAGGGTTTAGGGATCGTTCTCTTTGGTCATGTGGCAGCTAAGGACACTGTGTTATCCTTGATGCAATATCCGATGTTGCAGGCAGTGTGGACTACAACCTACCTGAGCCGCTTTCTGATAAAAATGGATCAAAGTTAGAGGGCAGTGTGAGTCTGGGGGTCTACTTTGAGAACCCAGGAACTGAGACTCTGCCTGACCATAATATGGTCCTGCAGACAGAGATCCGGGCGATCACGCTATGCGTGAGGTGGTGTGGTGCTAACGCGAGGACGTCGAGTGTGAACATCTTTACGGACAGTAAACTGGTCATAAGGGCAATAACAACCAGGAGGGCAAAGTCACGAACAGTCTTGGAGTGTAAGAAGGAAATTAACGCCTTCTCTGAGAATGGCACGATCCGTACCGTTTGGTTGCCGGGCCATAACGGAGTAAGGGGGAATTAGAAAGCAGGCAAACTGGTAGTGAAAACCAGAGGATTACCGTCAACAAACTTGGTTAACCCGAAGACCCTTCGGGTCGACGCAGACCGACTTAAGAGCGTGGGCTACGAAGGCGCATGTAACACTGTGGGATAGCGAAACGGTCGGCAGGACAATGAAAATCCTATGGGGAGATCCGAATTGTGAGAAGACGAGCCTATTACTGAAATGAAGCAAGCAGGAGGATTTCGGTATCATAACAGGACACATAGGACTACAAATTCACTTATGTAAAAGCGGTGCGGCAAGTGGCATGTGTAGGGCATGCGGGCAAAATGATGAGGCATTGGAGCAGTTCCTATGTCATTGCCCGGCTTTCGTTGCAAAAAGACACCGGCGCTTAGGTAGGGACACAATACCAGACATTAACCAACTAAGGGGCGGAGTTTGGAAAACAATTAGGGATTTTTTAAGCAAAGTGCAATTTCCGACTTCAATTTTCTTTTTCGAGTTTACTTTTTAGTATTTAGAGCGTTCAACAAGACGACTACTGGTTAGGTGTATGTCCACAGCACCATGGGGCGTATTAATATCCGCACCCTCTTTTCAACCTAACCTAGCCTCACAAATGCCGCCACCACTAGGAGGCGTGTCTATCCCGGCACGGTATAGCTGTGAGCATTACACAGGCCGGAACATTGAGGTCCGATCTACGAAAAGCTTAGCTACGAGCTACGGGGCGCATTCACAGGTTGCGGATAGAGGAATGCTCCATACGGAGTAGCTGCCTCAATTTTGGTCCGATCTTTACCAAATATGACAACGGGTGCTTTATTTGACGTCCTCATATGTGTGCAAAATTTCATCTAAATTGGTTCAGATTTAGATATAGCTCCCATGCATATCTTTCATCCGATTTGGCCTATAAAGGCTGTAGAAGGCACAATTTTGGTCCGATTTTTACAAAATTTGCCACAAAGTGCTTTTTGTGACGTCGCAATATGTGTGCAAAATTTCATCTAAATCGGTTCAGATTTAGATATAGCTCCCATGTATATCTTTCATCCGATATGCCCTTTTAAAGCTGTAGTAGCCACAATTTTGGGCCCATCCTTACACAATTTGACATGGAGCTTTCTATTCAACGTTCTCATATGTGTGCAAAGTTCCATAAAAATTGATCCAGATTTAGATATAGCTCCCATATATATTTTTCATCCGATATGGCCTTTTAAGGCTATAGAAGCAACAATTTTTGTCCCTTCCTTACAAAATTTGGCATGAAGCGTTTTATTCAACGTCCTCATATGTGTGCAAAGTTCTATAAAAATCGGTTCAGATTTAGATATAGCTCCCATATATATCTTTCATCCGATATGGCCTTTTTAGGCTGTAGAAGTCACAATTTTAGTCCGATCTTTACAAAATTCGGCACGAAATGTTTCGTGTGACGTCCCAATATGTGTGCAAAATTTCATCTAAATCGGTTCAGATTTTGATATAGCTCCCATATATATTTTTCATCCGATATGGGCTTTTTAGGCTATAGAAGCCACAATTTTGGTCCCATCCTTACAAAATTTGACATGGAGCGTTCTATTCAACGTCCTCATATGTGTGCAAAGTTCCATAAAAATCGGTTCAGATTTAGATATAGCTCCCATATATATTTTTCATACGATATGGCCTTTTAAGGCTTTAGGAGCCACAATTTTGGTGCGATCTCTATCAAATTCGGCATGAAATGTTTCGTGTGAGGTCCCAATGTGTGTGCAAAATTTCATCTAAATCGGTTCAGATTTAGATATAGCTCCCATATATATCTTTCATCCGATATGGCCTTTTTAGGCTGTAGAAGCCACTATTTTGGTGCGATCTCTACAAAATTTGGCATGGAGCGTTTTATTCAACGTCCTCATATGTGTGCAAAGTTCCATAAAAATCGGTCCAGATTTAGATATAGCTCCCATATATATCTTTCATCCGATATGGACTTTTAAAGCTGTAGTTGCCACAATTTTGGTCTCATCCTTACAAAATTCGACATGGAGCTTTCTATTCAACATCCTCATAGGTGTGCAAAGTTCCATAAAAATCGGTCCAGATTTAGATATAGCTCCCATACATATTTTTTATCCGATATGGCCTTTTAAGGCTATAGAAGCAACATTTTTTGTCCCTTCCTTACAAAATTTGGCATGAAGCGTTTTATTCAACGTCCTCATATGTGTGCAAAGTTCCATAAAAATCGGTCCAGATTTAGATATAGCTCCCATGTATATCTTTCATCCGATATGGCCTTATTAGGCTGTAGAAGCCGCAATTTTGGTGCGATCTCTACCAAATTCGGCACGAAATGTTTCGTGTGACGTCCCAATGTGTGTGCAAAATTTCATCTTAATCGGTTCAGATTTTGATATAGCTCCCATATATATCTATCATCCGATATGCCCTTTTAAAGCAGCAGTAGCCAGAATTTTGGTCCCATCCTTACAAAATTTGGCATGGGCCGTTTTATTCAACGTCCTCATATGTGTGCAAAGTCCCAAAAAAATCTATCCAGATTTAGATATAGCTCCCATATATATTTTTCATCCGATATGGCCTTTTTAGGCTGTAGAAGCCACAATTTTGGTCCCATCCTTACAAAATTTGACATGGAGCGTTCTATTCAACGTCCTCATATGTGTGCAAAGTTCCATAAAAATCGGTCCAGATTTAGATATAGCTCCCATATATATCTTTCATCCGATATGGCCTTTTTAGGCTATAGAATCCACAATTTTGATCCGATCTCTGCAAAATTTTTCATGAGACATCCCATGAGACAATAGGTGTGCAAAATTTCATTAAAACCGATTTTATGCGTTTCGATTTTTAAGGCTGTGGAAGCCACAATGTGCGTACCATCGTAAAAAAATCGTATAAGGTTCTATTCGATATTTTAATAGGTATGCAAAATTAAAGTCTGTTTAATAATACCCTCGGTGGTGTAGGGTAGGGTATATAGTCGGCTCCGCCCGACTTTTGCCTTTCCTTACTGGTTACATATTAATTTTATTATTATTTTCGTTTTGTTTTATATTGGCAACCCCATTGACTTCCTTTGGTCATCCTTTTTACATATTTGGAAAGTAAATTCGGTTTTCGCTTTTCGTTTTATGTTTTACACTTTATTAGTCTGTAATTAATTTTTATACCATTGGCTGTTGTTTTCTTTCTGGCCTTTTTTTACCACTCCTCCACTCCCAACTCTTGGTTTTTTCATTTCCTTTCTTTTTTGAGGTTGATGAAACTTGTAAAAGGATTCTAAAATTGAATTAAAACAAACTGAAACAATAAAGGAGGCGAGCAGGGAACAACACCAAACAGATCCAGGACACCACAAAATGTAACAACAACAAAAAGAGAAACTAAGGCGGCTGGTAAAGCATGTTGCCGTTTTGTTAACAATAGCAGAACTCATGTTTGCTGCCATGGCGGCCACTAAGGCTGCTGCAGCTACTCCAATTGCGGCTGCTGCCGTATCTAAGGCATGGGTATTGTTCTTTATAATGATGTGGTTGGTTTTCTGCCTCCTTTACTTTTACCGCCTCCCAATATTTTGGCAACATTTTAGTTGCTCCATTTTCAGAGGGAGGCTTTCAAACTGGCCTCTCGTTATACAACAAATATAAAAGCATTTTTTTTTTCATTTGAAATTTGCAAATTGATCTCATTGTGCTTATCATTATTAAAACATCTGAAATTGCCAGAATCCATGTCGATTTTATTATTAATATCAGTATGTGATAATGATGTGCTGAATTAAATCTCATTGGTATGCCTGGCCAGACCAATGGGCAGACACAGTTGTGGTGTTCTGAAAATAAATGAAACATGATTTGGCTTCATTTTGGCTATAGAAATGTTATTGGCCAAAGCAATCATTTGAAAAATTGGGCCATTAAAATGGTGTATCGTGTTCATGAATAGAATGCATTTGTTGAAATGCAATTATGGTGGAATTTAGGGTGTGCCCACAATAGGATGATGGAATTTCTAGAAAATAGTTTTTTATGATCCATAGTTTGATCTAGGACCCAAATAAGTCTATACATCATTTATATACATTGTACAGCAAATTTGGTTAATAAAATTTATTCTATTATCATTCCAATGGCCCTAAATCATGTTCCTCCCTTGGTCTCAAACAAAATAATATCCCTCTGTTTGTAATTTAAGAACAAAGTTTATAATAAAAGTGCATGCATAGCATTTGCTTTTGTGTAGTGCATAATTTAGCAAAAATACATCAGCCATTGATGCTAACGTTGCTGCGAAACAATGAAGCCTTGTGTGTGTATGTGTGCGTGGCAGCCAGGCAGTGCGGTTGATTTATACCCATGCCTGTATATGTGTGTGTGTGTGTGTGTGCGCGCCAGTAAGTGACCATCTATGGTGAGAGCAAACGGATGTGAATGAGTGTTGCGGTTCTCAGCCATCTGCAACTGAAACTACAATTACACCCACACACTCAAACACATACACACACACACACAGCAAACAACCAACCAATTTAGGGAACTAGGGAATGAAGGCCACAATTCATTGCTTTACAATTTATTTGTATTTCATTACCGAGCGCATTACTACAACTGCAGCAGATGCTGCTGCTCTTGTTATTGCTGTTGTTTAGCAAAAGTTTGGAAATTACTTGCATTTATTTTCAACCATAGTGGTTTTCCTTAGTTTTCGCCTTTTTTTTGGCTTTACTCATTTTGTGCTATATTATCATGGCATTGTTGTCGGTGTGCTTGTGTTAAGTTTGGTAATTTTTCAAAACCAACACTTGGCAATTTGTTTTGAGGGGAAACAAATTTTTATAGCCTCTACCATAGAGCGGCAGTCTGTAAAAATTTTATTTCATAGAAAACAGATAAAGAAGATACTTTCTAGTCCTATCGTGTGTTGGGTTAGCTAAATTTCTTCAACAAGTAAAAAGGCGTAAAGTTCGGTCGGGCCGAACTTTGGATACCCACCACCTCGGTGGGTATCCTTTCGTCAAAATCCAGTGAAAATTGAATATCTATGCCCCATAGCAGCTATATCGAAATATGTTCCGATTTGGACCAAATACTAATAAGTACAAGTCATTGTTCAATTGGTCTTTTTAGTAGCTATATCCAAAAATAAACCGATCTGAACCATATACGATACGGATGGCGAAAAGTCTAACATTAGTCACTGTGATCAATTTCAGTGAAATCGGATTACAAATGCGCCTTCTATGGGGCCAAGACTTTAAATCGAGAGATCGGTCTATATGGCAGCTATATCCAAATCTGGACCGATTTGGGCCAAATTGAAGAAGGACAACGAAGAGCCTAACACAACTCACTGTCCCAAATTTCGACGAAATCGGTCAATAAATGGCCCATTTTAGGGTTCAAGACCCTAAATCGAGTGATCGGTCTATATGGCAGCTATATCTAAACCTAGACCGATCTAGGCCAAACTGAAGAAGGACGTCAAAGGGTCTAACACAACTCACAGTCCCAAATATCGGCGAAATCGGACAATAATTGCACCTTTTATGTGCCCAAAACCATAAATCGAGAGATCGGTCTATGTGGCAGCTATATCCGAATCTGGACCGATCTGGGCCAAATTGAAGAAGAACAACGAAGAGCCTAACACAACTCTCTGTCCCAAATTTTGGCGAAATCTAACAATAAATGAGTTTTTTATGGGCCCAAAACCTTAAATCGACTATATAATACCCTACATGACAGCTTTATTCAAATCTGTACCGATCTGAGCCAAATTGAAGAAGAATGTCGAAGGGCCTAACATAACTCACTGTCCCGAATTTCGGCGAGATTGGACAATAAATGCGCCTCTTATGGGCCCAAGACCTTAAATCGAGTGATCGGTCTATATGGCAGCTATATCCAAATCTGAACCGATGTAGCCTAACACAACTCAATGTCCCAAATTTTAGCAAAATGGTATAATAAATGTGGCTTTTATGGACCTAAGACCCTAAATCGGCGGACTGGTCTATATGGCAGCTATATCACGGTATAATCCAATATAGCCCATCCTTCGAACTTATGGGCTATATTGGGGGGTTTTGGGGAAGGGTCGTACATTTGGATATCAAATTCGTATTCTACTCCCAAATACTTTCATTTGAGTCCCAACTAGCGATGGTCGGTAAAAAATTGCTGAGGGATATTTTGGGAAAGGGGTAGACCCCCAGAAAATTGAACCCCATATTGCCATTGGCCTCAAAATTGGATATAAAATTCGTTTTCTAATCTCTTTTAAACTCCTTAGAGGTAGTGGCCGTAAGAACCGAGGAGACACACCATTGCAGTTCAAAGAGCGGCATTCTGACTGATTTTAATTTTACCCCACTGCATAGCGCAGAGGTTAGCATGTCCGCCTATGACGCTGAACGCTTGGGTTCGAATCCTGGCGAGAAAAATCAGAAAAAATTTTCAGCGGTGGTTTTCCCCTCCTAATGCTGGCGACATTTGTGAGGTCCTATGCCATGTAAAACTTCTCTCCAAAGAGGTGTCGCACTGCGGCTCGCCGTTGGGATTCGGCTATAAAAAGGAGACCCCTTATCATTGAGCTTAAACTTGAATCGGACTGCACTCATTGATATGTGAGAAGTTTGCCCCTGTTCCTTAGTGGAATGTTCTTGGGCAAAATTTTTATAGCACAAAGTTGACGAAACCACACTGGCGCTGCATAGGTTAGGTTGAAAAGGGGGTGCGAATATTAATTCGCCGCATGCCACTGTGGACATACATCCAAGCCAGTAATCGGCTTGTTGTGCGCTCTAAATACTACAATAATAAGTAAAAGCGTGCTAAGTTCGCCCAGGCCGAATCTTGGGAATCCACCACCATGGATTCTGCTTAAAATTTTTACAAAATAATTTTAGTGGAAGGGCAATAAATTTATTATAGGGTTGCTCAAAAAGTAATTGCGGATTTTTCATATAGTCGGCGTTGACAAATTTTTTCACAGCTTGTGACTCTGTAATTGCATTCTTTCTTCTGTCAGTTATCAGCTGTTACTTTAAGCTTGCTTTGGAAAAAATGTGTTAAAGTTCATTCTAAGTTTTATTAAAAATGCATTTACTTTCTTTTAAAAAATCCGCAATTACTTTTTGGGCAACCCAATATATACAAACTTATGTCAAACCAGCAAAAATCAAAGCTTCTAGGAACCGATCAGGGATGATCGAGAGACCAGTTTACACGAGAGCTATATCAGGTTATAGACCGATTCGGACCGTACTTGACACAGTTGTTGGAAGTCATAACAGAACATTACATGCAAAATCAGACAAAAATTGCGGCTTGTAAGGGCTCAAGAAGTCAAATCGGGGGATGGGTTTGTATGGCAGCTTTATAATTTTCTTGATCGATTCGGATCGTACTTGACACAGTTGTTGGAAGTCACAACAGAACATCACATGCGAAATTTCAGCCAAATCGGACAAAAATTGCGGCTTCCAGGGGCTCAAGAACCAAAATCGGGAGATTGGTCTAAATCTGAACCGATATGGCCCATTTGCAATCCC
This sequence comes from Stomoxys calcitrans, assembly GCF_963082655.1. Lineage (NCBI taxonomy): Eukaryota > Metazoa > Arthropoda > Insecta > Diptera > Muscidae > Stomoxys > Stomoxys calcitrans. The sequence continues at coordinate 170,870,412 of NC_081555.1, read as the reverse complement.
CAACGACCTACATCTATGTATAGTATCTGTGCAAAATTTCAAGCGGCTAATTCTAAGCGTTCGACCACCATCATGATTTTGACAGACGGACGGACATGACTTGATTGACTCGAGACGATCGAGACTTTATGGGGTCCTAGATCAGTATTTCGAGGTGATACAAACGAAATGACTAGATTAGTGTACCCCCATCCTATGGTGGTGAGTACAAAAAGAAACCTAGAAACTGATTTAGTTCCCATATTAACCGATCTCGGATCTAGAGTTCTTGAGCCTCTAGAGGGCACAATTATAACCCGATTTGGCTGAAATTTAGCACAAAGTATTTGGATTTGACTTTCAACAATTATGCCAAGTATGGTCTAAATCGGTTCATAACCTAATTTAGCTCCCATATAAACTGGTCTCCCGATTTTACTTTTTCAGCTCAAGAGGGCGCAATTCTTCTCTACAAGGACTTCTCCTATGATATTCACTATGCTTGCCAAATATGGTTTGAATCGGTCTATAACTTGATATAGCTCCCATTTAAACAGATCTTCCGATTTTATTTCTTGAGCCCCTATGGGGACCAATTCTTATTCGATTTAGCTGAAATTTTGCACAGTGACTTCTACTGTGTTCTCCAACATCCAAATCAAGTATGGTATGGAATCGATAAAGCTTGGAATGTACACCAATTTTTATAGCCACCATAATCAGGTTAAGTTCGAAGATGGGCTATATTGGAGTATATCATGATATAGCCGCCTTGTAGACGTTCCGCCGATTAAGGGTCTTAAGCTAATAAAAGCCAGATTTATGTCCGATTTGGCTGAAATTTGGGACAGTGATTAGTGTTAGACCCTTTGACATCCTTCGTCAATTTGGCCCAGATCGGTCCAGATTTGGATATAACTGCCATATAGACCGATCTCTAAGTTTTAGGTTTTGGGGTCATAAAAGGCGCATTTATTGTCCGATTTTGTCCAAATTTGAGACAGTGAGTTGCGTTAGGCTCTTCGACGTCCTTCGTCAATTTGTCCTAGATCGATCTAGATTTGGATATAGCTGCCATATAGACCGATCTCTAGGTTTTAGGTTTTGGACCAATAAAAGGCGCATTTATTGTCCGATTTTGCCGAAATTTGAGACAGTGAGTTGTGTTAGACCCTTTGACATCCTTCTTCAATTTAGCCCAGATCGGTCCAGATTTGGATATAGCTGCCATATAGACCGATGCTCCGATTTAGGGTCTTAGATCCATAAAAGCCACATTTATTGTCCGATTTAGCTGAAACTTGGGACAATGAGATGTGTTAGGCCTCTCGACATCTATCGTTAGTTTGGCCCAGATCGGTCTAGATTTGGATATAGCTGCCATATAGACCGATCCTCCGATTTAGGGTCTTAGGTCCATAAATTCCACATTTATTATTTGACATCCTTTGTCACTTTGGCCGAGATCGGTCCAGATTTGGATATAGCTGCCATATAGACCGATCTCTTGGTTTTAGGTTTTAGGGCCATAATAGGCGCATTTATTGTCCGATTTTGCCCAAATTTGAGACAGTGAGTTGTGTTAGACCCTTTGACATCCTTCGGCAATTTGGCTCAGATAGGTTTAGATTTGTATATAGCTGACATATAGACCGATCTACCGATTTAGGGTCTGAGGCCCATAAAAGCCACATTTATTATCCGATTTTGCTGAAATTTAGGACAGTGAGTTGTGTTAGACTCTTTGAAATCCTTCGTCAATTTGGCCCAGGTCGGTCCAGATTTGGATATAGCTTCCATATATACCGATCCTCCGATTTAGGGTCTGAGGCCCATAAAAGCCACATTTATTATCCGATTTTGCTGAAATTTGGGACAGTGAGTTGTGTTAGGCTCTTCGACGTGCTTCGTCAATTTGGCCCAGATCGGTCCAGATTTAGATATAGCTGCCATATAGACCGATCTCTCGGTTTTAGGTTTTAGGGCCATAATAGGCGCATTTATTGTCCGATTTTGCCCAAATTTGAGACAGTGAGTTACGTTAGGCTCTTCGACGTCCTTCATCAATTTGGCCCAGATCGGTCCAGATTTGGACATAGCTGCCATATAGACCGATCTCTCGGTTTAAGATTTTGGGGCCATAATAGGCGCATTTATTGTCCGATTTCGCCGAGATTTGGGACAGTTCGTTGTGTTAGGCTTTTCAACATCCGTGTCTCATATGGTTCAGATCGGTTTATTTTTAGTTAAAGCCTCTGAAAAGATCAATATTTTGCTATACACAATTGAACAATGACTTGTACTGATTAGTATTTGGTCCAAATCGGAACCTATTTCGATATAACTGCTATGAGACATAAACCGGATTTTATGAAACCGGATTTTGGTGGGTATCCGAACTTAACGCCTTTTTACTTGTTAGTCATTATCTTTTATTTGCCTACAAAGATAATGATGAGCAAAGTACTTCGATCCATGAAGGAGGGGGATATAAGATTCGGCCCTGCCGAAATACTGAGAAGGCTTAGCTTAGCCTCTTTTTTTAAAAAATTTAGAAAATGCAATCAACACCTGCGTTAGCCATTGACATTGGCCAAATTTGCATTACATTTTGGAAAAACAAAAGCTTCGAATTAATTGAAATTGCATACATCGGTCAATAATTTGGTAAACCGATTTAAGAGTTTATTGCATTTTATCCACCTGAAATTAAAATGGCTGGTGTGCATTTGCATTGATACACCATCTCCTTTCAAAACAAAGAGAATTTTCCGTATTTATCCACAAAAGTGGGTCATCAATTTTAGGTTTGCTATCAATAATTGTTGAGTGTGTGTCTGTGGTAAATGTGGTTTTTGTGTATTGGAAAACGTAGCGTATTTTTCTTTTTTTTTGGTGTTGTTAAAAAAACATTGGAAAATCCAAAATTCTGTTTGTTGTACCATTTCATTTTGAATTTATTTGATGTGTACGCTTTCTCTCTTTATTTGAGACAACTTTTGGCACCAATTATCAAATTGTATAAAATTTTAATTAAATATTTGCCAGAAGTTCTTTTTTTAATTGACTAGCGATTGGAAGTGGTTGAAGGTGAATCATTACACCAACAATGATTTTGGGGCCAAATTTGATAAAGGAAAAATTACTTATTGATGAAATAAAAATCTAGCTTATACAACAACTGGGAAAATTGTGAGCAAAGTACTCGTAATAATCCAAACTAGTCCCACATTAATTAAAAAAAAAAAAATTGTATGGTTTAGAAAATCTGATGTTTAGATTTTTATGGTTTCGAAAAGCTGATGCATAGATTTCTAGGCTTAAGGTTTGAATGGTTCTTCAATGGTTCTTTTGGATGCATTTATGTAAAAACCACTAAGGAAAGGCAAACGTCGGGCGGTGCCGACTTTATAATACCCTACACCTATCCTATAAGTACAAAGTTGGAGCTATGTCTAATTCTGCACCAATTTTGATGGATCTCGCCGGATCTATTCAGATGGGTTATTAAACAATCCGTATCACATTTCGAGCAAATATGTTCAAACTGAAATAACTACGGTTCACAAATGACAACATTATGGCAAATTACCCAAAATTTGATAACGTGGTACTCGTCGAGAAAAGCGTTGTGAAAAATTTTGCCAAGATTGGTCAAAAAATGCTTTTGCAGTGGCTCTAGAAGTGAAAATCGGTCGATATATATATGACAGCTACAACTAAATCTGAACCGATTTACATGAAATCCACCAGTAATGTCAAGAGTCATAAGGAAATACTTCCTGCCAAATTTCGAACGAATCGGTTAACAAAAGACCATTTTATTACAGTTTTACTGCAAATCGGACGAACATATATATGGGAGCTATACCCAAATCTGAACCGATTTCTATAAAATTCAAAAGTAATGTCGGCAGTCGTAAGACTTCCATATTTCGAGAGAATCGATTGACAAATGACCATTTGACTGTAATATTAATGCAAATCGGACAAACATATATATGGGAGCTATACCCAAATCTGAACCGATTTCAATAACATTCACCTGTAAAAGCGAAAGTCACAAGAAAATCCTTCCTGTCAAATTTCGAGAGAATTGGCTAACAATTGACCATTTCATTGCATTATTACTGCAAATCGGATAAATATATATATGGGAGCTGTATCCAAACTTGAACCGATTTCCATGAAATTCATCAGTAATGTCGAGAGTCATAAGGAAATACTTCCTGCCAAATTTCGAAAGAGTCGGTTAACATATGACCATTTTATTGCATTATTACTGCAAATCGGACAAACATATATATGGGAGCTATATCCAAATCTAAATCGATTTCTATGAAATTCACCAGTAATGTCGAGAGTCATAAGAAAATCCTTCCTGTCAAATTTCGAGAGAATTGGCTAACAATTGACCATTTCATTGCATTATTACTGCAAATCGGATAAACATATATATGGGAGCTGTATCCAAATCTGAACCGGTTTCCATGAAATTAACCAGTATTGTCGATAATCATAATAAAATCCTTAGTGCCAAATTTCGAGAAAATCGGTTAAAACGACCTTTTTATAGCAGTATTACTGCAAATCGGAGGAACATATATATGGGAGCTATACCCAAATCTGAACCGATTTCTATAAAATTCACCACTTATGTCGGGAGTCGTATGAAAATCTTTCGTGCCAAATTTCAAGAAAATTGGTTAATAAATGACCATTTTATTGCAGTATTACTGCAAATCGGATGAACATATATATGGGAGCTATACCCAAATCTGAACCCATTTCCTTGATATTCATCTGTAATGTTGGGAGTCATATGGAAATCCTTTCTGCCAAATTTCGAGAAAATCGGTTAACAAATGACCATTTTATTGCAGTATTACAGAAAATCAGATTAACATATATATGGGAGCTATATTTAAATCTGAACCGATTTCTATAAAATTCACCACTTATATCGGGAGTCATATGAAAATCCTTCCTGCCAAATTTCGAGAGAATCGGTTAACAAATGACCATTTTATTGCAGTATTACTGCAAATCGGACGAACATATATATGGGAGCTATATCCAAATCTGAATCGATTTCTATGAAATTCACCAGTAATGTCGGGAGTCATTTCGAAAGAATCGATGAACAAATGACCATTTTATTACAGTATTACAGCTAATCGGACGAACAGATATATGGGAGCTATATCCAGATCTGAACCGATTTTTTCCAAATTCAATAGGCTTCGTCACTGGGCCGAAAAACATGCCTGTACCAAATTTGAATACGATCGGATGAAAACTGCGACCTATATTTTGTACACAAATTAACATGGACAGACGGACAGACAGACAGGCGGACAGACAGGCGGACAGACTGGCGGACAGACAGGCGGACAGACAGGCGGACAGACAGGCGGACAGACAGACAGACGGACATAGCTAAATCGAATCAGAAAGTGGTTCTGAGTCGATCGATATGCTTATCAATGGGTCTATCTCTCTACCTTTTGGGTGTTACAAACTAATTCACTAACTTATAATACCTTGTACCACAGAAGTGGTGTAGGGTATAAACATCGTTATTAGTGTAGAGTACACAAATTTTAATTTTGATGGCCACCGTAGCTAATAGGTTAGCATGTCCGCCTATGACGCTGAACGCCAGGGTTCAAATCCTGGCGAAACCATGAACAAAAATTTTTCAGCGGTGGTTTTCCCCTCCTAATGCTGGCAACATTTATGAGGTGCTATGACACGTTCAAACTTCTCTCCAAAGAAGTGTCGCACCGCGGCACGCCATTCGGAATCGGCTTTAGAAAGGAGGCCTATTATCATTGAGCTTAAATTTAAAGTGGACTGCACTCATTGATATGTGAGAAGTTTGCCCCTGTTCCTTGGTGGAATCTTCAATGGGAAAATTTGCATACTAATTTTAACTTTAACAATGTCAGTGCATATGTCGACAAGCTGAAATACTGTCGCAAAAGCTTGATAACTGCTAAAAAAGGAGATGCTCATGACAGTATTCGGACCAAGGCCAATGTAGCCCAAATAGGCCTACGTTTAAGAGGAAATAATCAAATACCTAATCCAAAGTTGAGAAAATTTAATGAGAAAAACTTTTGGAAAACAAAATCATATTTCAAAATCGCTATAGCCTTGATTGAACACCAAGACAATTTTCCACTGTAGTTTGCTTGGATTTTCCACAAACTAAAGCTCATTTCTCGATACGCTGCTAAAAAGTTTCATTGCAATTCAAAGTGTATTCTAAGTAGAATTCCACAAATAAAAAATATATTTTCCCTCTGTTAGTTTTTCATCCTTCCTTCGACTGATTGCCCTGAAAATCTTTTCCATTACCATATCTACGTCCATTGTTGGCTTTGTTAGTCAGTCCACTTTTCATTATACATGACCACAAAACAGATTGTGCAATTATGCACTAAATTAAAAAAATACCAACATACAAAATTTTGTTTCGCATTGCCAAATAAATGGGAAAACAAACGCGATTTCAAATAATTTCACCACTCGCATCAATCAACCGCACCCACATTCACATCGTAGTGCCCAAACAAAGATAAACCTTGTGTGGTGCAGCTGCAAAATCAGGTTGGAAGATGGTTATTATTGTTGTTGTTGGTCGACCCCTCAGCCAAACAACATGGATGATATTTGTTTGCGGAATTTTTGCCACCCTTTTGGTAAAAATGCAGCACTCTTTCAGGGCCAACATCAATGTTGGGTTAAACAACGTTCAAAAATTCACTAAAGAATTTTTCGTGCCAAATAAAATACCCAAAAACACAAACAACAGCAATTGCAACAACAAAGCCAACAAATTATAAAATATTTGTAGACAATTAAACAAAGTGAGAGGTGATTTCTTTTGTCAGTTTTTATTTGAATGTTTTGGTCTTATTGTGTAGCCACACATATTCACACACACAGACACACACACACTTGCACTCTCTGCATTGCTGCCAATACAAAGAGCCACCACACATGTTTCGATTCGTAAACCAAAACCAATACCGATGAGTGTGGTGAGGGCTACGAAAATCTCTGTTACATTTCTGTTGGCTCATTTCAAGAACAATTTGGTGTGTGATTTAAGCCAAGGGTTAAAAGTTGGCAAGCGTATGCACATTGATTTGTCCAAATAAGAGAGGTAGGCTAAGGTAGGCCGAGAAAGATTATTAAAATAAACAAGTAAAAGTGTGTTAAGTTCAGCCGGGCCGTATCTTATATAACCTCCACCATGGATCGCATTTGTCGAGTTCTTTTCCCGGCACCTCTTCTTGGGCAAAAAAAAAGGATAACAGAAAAGATTTGATATCAAGATATGGTCCGGTTTGGACCACAATTAAATTATATGTTGGAGACCTGTGTAAAATGTCAGCCAATTCGAATAAGAATTGTGCCCCTTGGGGGCTCAATAAGTAAAATATAGAGATCGATTTATACGGGAGCTGTATAAGGCCATAGACCGACTCAGACCATAATAAACACATATGTTGGTGGTCATGAGAGGATCCGTCGTACAAAAATTCAGGCAAATTGGATAATAATTCCGACCTCTAGAGGCTTAAGAAGTCAAGATCCCAAATCGGTTTATATGGCAGCTATATCAGATTATGAAGCGATTTGAATCTCATTTGGCACAGTTGTTGAAGGTCATAATAAAATACGTCATTCAAAATTTCAGCCAAATCAGATAGGAATTGCACCCTCTAGAAGCTCAAGAAGTCAAGTCCCCAGATCGGTTTATATGACAGCTATATTAGGTTATGAACCGATTTAAATCATAATTGGCTCAGTTGTTGGATATCATAACAAAATGCTTTTTGCAAAATTTCATTCCAATCGGATAAGAATTGCGCCCTTTATAGGCTCAAGAAGTCAAGAGCCCAGATCGGTTTATATGGCAGCTATATCAGGTTATGGACCGATTTAAACCATACTTGGTAAAGTTATTGGATATTATAATAAAAGACGTCGTGCAAAATTTCATTCTAATCGGATAAGAATTGCGCCCTCTAGAGGCTCAAGAAATCAAGACCCAAGATCGGTTTATATGGCATCTACAATATATCAGGTTATGGACCGATTTGAACCATACTTGGCACAGTTTTTGGAAGTCATGACGAAACATGTTGTCACGTAGGTCAGTTGGGATTGTAAATGAGCCATTTCGGTCTATGTTTTGATATAGCTGCAATATACACCGATCATGGGTCTTGACTTCTTCAGCTTTTAGAGGACGTTATTCTCATCCGATTTGGCTGTAAATTTGCACGTGGTGTTTTGGTGTCACTGCTAACCACTATGCAAAGTACGGTTGAAATGGGTTAATAACCTGGTATAGCTGCCATATAAACCGATCTTGAATCTTGATTTATCGAACCACTAGAGGGCGAAATTCTCATCCGATTTGGCTCAAATTTTGCATGAGGTGTTTTGTTATGACTTCCAAAAACTGTGGTTAGTATGGCGCAAAACGGTTTATAACCTGATATAGCTGGCATATAAGCCCATGTAGGCTCTTAACTTTTTGAGCCTCTAGATGGCGCTGTTATTATCCAATTTGGCTGAAATTTTGTGCAACGGCCTTCAACATACGTGTCCAATATGGTCTTAATCGACCGACAGCCTAAAAAAGCTCCCATATAAACCATTCTCCCGAATATGCTTCTTAAGCCCCTACAAGGCGCAATTCTTATCCGAATGGACTGAAATGTATCCCATTGACTTTTACTATGAAATTCAACATTCAATTTACTTATGGTCCGAATCGGACTATAACTTGATATATCTCCAAAAGCATAACAATTATTTTCCAATAATCTTTGTTTGCCTAAAAAGAGAAACCGCGCAAAGATCTCGACAAATGCGATCCATGGTGGAGGGTATATAAGATTCGGCCCGACCGAACTTGGCACACTCTTACTTGTTATACCTATTGGGTTGCCCAAAAAGTAATTGCGGATTTTTTAAAAGAAAGTAAATGCATTTTTAATAAAACTTAGCATGAACTTTAATCAAATATACTTTTTACAATTTTTTTCAAAAGCAAGCTAAAAGTAACAGCTGATAACTGACAGAAGAAAGAATGCAATTACAGAGTCACAAGCTGTGAAAAAATTTGTCAACGCCGACTATATGAAAAATCCGCAATTACTTTTGGGCAACAATTGAAAGGTGGTCATTGCGGATTTTCCACGTCCGTTCGACCGTCTCTATATCCGCCTGTCCGTGCGTCTTTCTGTTTGTTTAACAAGCAGACAGACAGGCAGTCTGCACGTCTATCGTCTTGTCTATCTGTCCTTCTATCTTTGTGTCCTTCCGTCTGTCTGCCTGTCTGTCCGTGTTTTAGAACAATTGTATCGAAAGGAAACCCGATACAGATCAGTTTGTCGATGGTCTATACTTTGGATGGGCAGCATAAAATTCCGTACATAAATTTCTATGCCCGCGGGCACAAAAACGAACAGAAGCATAGGGACAATGTATAAAGCATCGCGTGGCTTCGTTCAGCTGACACCTTCAGCGCCACGGTGGCCTTTTTAAAATCGTAAGTGACATATTTTTGGCTCGCAAATTGCAAATTTGCCCATGAACATTCCATTAAGCAACTGGGGGCAAACTAATCACAAATCAGTGAGTGCTGTCCGATTCAATTTTAAGTCCAATGATAAGGAACTTTCTTTTTACAGCCGAGTCCGAATGGCGAGCCGCAGAGTGACACCTCTTCGGAAGAAGTTTTTATATGGCAAAGTACCTCACAAATGTCGCCCGCTTTCAAAGGGGATAACCACCGCTGAAAATTTTTTTTCATGTTCCAGCCAGTATTCGAACCCAAGCGTTCAGCGTCATAGGCGGAAATGCTAACCTCTGCGCTACGGTTGCTTCGATTTCACCTAAATTTAGAGTAGTGAGTTGCTAAAGACGGCTCGAAATTCCCAAAAAAATGTCAACCTTCATTAGACTTGATTGATTTTTTGAGACCCTAAGAGCCATTTTTTTGTAATAAATTTTTCGATTTTTAAGTAAAGAGACAAAAATTTCTCTCCTTTTCATTCCTTCCTCTTTAATGCCAATTTTTGTATCTTACATACTTGCCATACGACAACAAGGATCAAAAAGTTCTGTGTTGTTATGTTAATGTTATTTGACTGAGTTTGGTTGGTTGGTTGGGAGCGATTCTCTTTGGTTTGTTTCGAAGCAGTGCTGTGTTTTTTTGTTCCAAAATAGTTTGGCTGACACAAAAGCATTGGGGTTTTACATTGCATGCGTTCTGCATAAAGCCAAGGCGGTGGGGACAACCAGAAAATCGCACTCTTATGGATGATTCGTACGTTCGTGGTATTGCTATTATTCGTGGGCGCACGCACACTTAAACAAAGCATGCAGAGGGTGTATTCTGTGGGTGGCTTGTTTTAGTGCTCGCTGGTGGCAACGTTGCGGTTTGCGTTGTTTAACAAGCAGCCATGCGTTTCATCATAAAAATTTATTGTATTCGACCGAAAAGTGTTTAACGAGCTTAAACCCTGTGTTGACACGCACACACAGATGCTCTCAAGAGCGCGAGCGAGCGAGCCAACTCATTTGTACGCAAATATTTTCACACAAGGCCAACAAGAGCGAAAGCAGTCAAACGACATCCACTTATATACGCACACACATACATGCTTAGTCATGTTTGAACTTCAACAAAGGCAAAGCAGCATAGCCACCCATAGTGCGTATGCTTTATATGGCTTTGTATGGAGTAGATTATTTAATTATATTTTATTTTTAAATTTAATTTTAATTTTAATTTTTTTTGTTAATTTTAATTTTAATTTTTAAATTTAATTTAATTTTATTTTTTATTTTTAATTTTTTTTAATTTTTAATTTTTATTTTTTAATTTTTAATTTTAAATTTTAATTTTAATTTTAATTTTAATTTTAATTTTAATTTTAATTTTAATTTTAATTTTAATTTTAATTTTAATTTTAATTTTAATTTTAATTTTAATTTTAATTTTAATTTTAATTTTAATTTTAATTTTAATTTTAATTTTAATTTTAATTTTAATTTTAATTTTAATTTTAATTTTAATTTTAATTTTAATTTTAATTTTAATTTTAATTTTAATTTTAATTTTAATTTTAATTTTAATTTTAATTTTAATTTTAATTTTAATTTTAATTTTAATTTTAATTTTAATTTTAATTTTAATTTTAATTTTAATTTTAATTTTAATTTTAATTTTAATTTTAATTTTAATTTTAATTTTAATTTTAATTTTAATTTTAATTTTAATTTTAATTTTAATTTTAATTTTAATTTTAATTTTAATTTTAATTTTAATTTTAATTTTAATTTTAATTTTAATTTTAATTTTAATTTTAATTTTAATTTTAATTTTAATTTTAATTTTAATTTTAATTTTAATTTTAATTTTAATTTTAATTTTAATTTTAATTTTAATTTTAATTTTAATTTTAATTTTAATTTTAATTTTAATTTTAATTTTAATTTTAATTTTAATTTTAATTTTAATTTTAATTTTAATTTTAATTTTAATTTTAATTTTAATTTTAATTTTAATTTTAATTTTAATTTTAATTTTAATTTTAATTTTAATTTTAATTTTAGTTTTAGTTTTAATTTTAATTTTAATTTTAATTTTAATTTTAATTTTAATTTTAATTTTAATTTTAGTTTTAGTTTTAGTTTTAATTTTAATTTTAATTTTAATTTTAATTTTAATTTCAATTTTAATTTTAATTTTAATTTTTATTTTAGTTTTTAAATTTAAAATTTTTATTTAAAATTTTTATTTTACAATAAATTGGGTATAAAAACATTTTCAAAACAAATTTTGATGATTTCGCATTCTTTGCATATAAACCTGATCTTCAGATCCCAAAAAATCGGAATTTTCTTATATATAGCCGCTATATATAACGATCTCAATAAATTGTTTATTTACCATCGAATTGCGATGAAATTTGGCGCAGTGAGTTCTGGTTGACCCCTACCCATTTCTGTGTAGTGTGGTCCAGATCGCACCATATTTGGATATAGCTGTTCTATAGACTGGCCGCCCGATCTACAGCTATAGGGTATTAAAGCCATAAAAGATCCATTTATTACCGGATTTCAATGAAAATTGGCACGGTGAGCTCTAGTGGATCCCTACCAATTCTTGTTAAATTTGATTTGATCCAGATCGTATCATATTTGGATATATCTGCCATATTGAGCCTATAAAAGGAGCATTTTTACGTAACCAACATGAAGGGGATGTCCCCTATATATGCAGTGCATTGCGTTAGGGGTGTAGTGTTTATTGATATTAGTCTTAAATTTCTGAACTTCAATGTCGGTGGGAAAGACATTAGCCGGAAGTCGATTTCACATATGAATGCTTCGGGCGAAAAATGAATTTTCTCGGTAATGGTTGGTTCGGTCGACTAGCCAATCAATTACAAACGGTTTTGAGTTCCTGGTCAGTTCTGTATTCCTGGTGAACATCCTAACGTCAGGGATAAGAAGACGAATATCCCTGGAACATAGGCCATGAAAATAACGATAAATCAATACAACGCTACCCACATTCCGACGATGTTTTAGGGAAGCAATAGAGTTGGATACGCTACTGTACCCAATCAACACCATCGCTCACCGTTGAACACGGTCAAGTAGCTCCAATGATGATTTTGGAGCTCCTGCCCATATATGAGAGTTGTATTCCATCCTCGGCCTGATGTAGGCAGTATAGATATTGAGAAGATCAGAAGAGGTGAAATATTTCTTGCACCGCTTAAGAAAGCCCAAACACTTGAATGCTTCTTTCCATACTTCGAATACGTGTTTTGACCAACGGACATCACATTGTATCATCATGCCCAGAACATCAAGAGCTTCTGACTGCTCAATATCTATACCGTCGATAGATATCGACGATTGAAGTGGGTCAGTGAATCGCTTGTGAGACAAGAAACAGCACTGCGTCTTCGGTCTACTCTGTACATTCTACCCCACTCGGAAATGGCCAACAAATCATGGGAGAGCGTCTCATCCATAATGCGCCTCCTGTCCACAATTTCTTGAGGACTGGACCTATGGTCGAATGAATATGAATGACACAGACTACTGTCATCGGTAAATGAGTAGACTGGACTCGAAGTCTTATCCAATAGATCGTCAATGAAAATAAGAAAAAGGGAAGGGGAAAGGACAGAACCTTGTGGCACACCTGCGGTCCCTGTATACTCATCTGATGAGAACCCGTCTACAACAACTCGTATAGTGCGATCTCTGAGAAAGCTCGATATAAATCGACAAAGTTATTACCGACACCAAAAGCGACAAGTTTTGATAAAAGTGCACCGTGCCAGACTCTATCAAATGCCTTGGATATATCCAGAGCCACGATCTTACTCTCACCATACTGGTGGATAGAGCGACTCTAACGTTCCGACAAAAATGCCATTAGGTCTCCCGTAGAGCGATTTCTGCGGAACCCATACTGTCTGTCACTAAGAAGGTCATTGGACTCTAAGTATCTGACAAGATGATGGTTAACCATACTCTCCATAATCTTGGAGAGCGCGGAGCATATCGCAATTGGCAGGGTTGTTCGCCCCACCCTTCTTGGGGATGGGCTGAACGTTCGCAACCTTGCAACGCGCTGGGAAAACACCCGCACGGTAAGCGTGGTTGAAAAGGTTGCGTAGTGGACGAGCAAGCGTCGAAGAACACTTACAAAGGACAAGTGTTGATATACCGTCCGGGCCCGGAGATTTATTAACGTCGAGATCCGCAAGGACCCTTTTAACTCCATGTGTACGAAAGAATATCTGAGGCATCGTACTAGGTTCACTATCAATCACGGGGAGTGATTGATTGCTAAACGAATTTTTTTGGAAAATGATTTCAATACCAAAATTTTTGGAATTTTATAAATACCCAAATAAATACCCAAAAAGGGTATTGGATATTTATCCAATAAATACCCAAGCATTGGGTATATACCCGGTAGAAACCCATTTCTACCGATTTGACTTTTTGAGCCTACAGAGGGCGCAACAACTGTTTTATTTGGTTGAAATTATGAACGTGTTATATTTATATAACTTCTAACTGGTGTGACGATTGTGGGCCATATCGGTCTATAACTTGAAATATCTCCCATATATTTGACAAATTCATTCAAAGAACTTATCACATGCTATCCATGGTGGAGTATTTATAAAAATCGGCCTGGCTGAACTTAACTCGTTTTTACTTGTTTCTCCTCATCTTTCCCCACCTTCCCCTCCACTCTCTTGCATTGAAATATTGTTCGCTTTTATTTAAATTTGCTGTTTTGAGCGCACTCGGTTTGTGGTGCCGTTTCCCTCAAATTGGTTTGATTGCCTTTGTTTATGTTGCATATTTTTGGGGGCTGTTGAGGTGATGTGATCCGCGGTCGGATGGTGCCTAATTATGCTATGCCATGGTCGTTGGAGCCATAGAATTTTCAATGACTCGCTTTTGTTGTTAATTGCACCAAATTTATCGAATGTTGACCATTTTTATTATTTGCTTTGTGTGTGTGTGTGTGTGTGTGCGTGTTTGTGTTTTCAGCTGTATTTGTTAACAATTTTTATTAAGTGCCAAATATGTGAATAGTTGTGGGCCGCCTGATGGCAAAACTTAATTGCTTTGGCTTCTTGTGTTATGGCTAATGAGCCCTTTGAGGACTCTTTGGTCCTTGGGGATTTTTAATGTTTAGATATAATCTTGTGAGTTGGTAATTTTTCATTAATGCCATTTGATTGCGGGTAACAAATCTGGGTGGAGAAAAAAACCAGAATAATAAAAATGCCATTAAATTTAGTCGAAATAAATCTTGCAACTCATTTCATGCTATGTTACATTGAAAGCGGGAAAATGTTTTTCTATAAATAATTAATGGCCACATAGATAAAATACTGATTTATCTACTTATTTAATTGCAAAGGACTAAAGGGAAAATTTATTTATTATTTTTAACGACAAAATGGGATGTAGGAAGTTTACAATGTATGGCTTATAAATTGAAGTATTTTTGCTGGCTTATTAAGGGAAGAAATCATGCAGTTTATAAAGGAAGGAACCCATTTTAAGATAAAAAATATTTTTTTGAAAAAAAAAATATTGCCCCGCACAGGCTTAAAAAAATGTTACTGAACACAGGTCTGTGAGTTGGCCTTCAACCACATGGTCATTGTCCGTCTTTCCGTCATTCTGCCCATTTCTTGGTACATTGTTCCATTTGCCCCTCTACTTGTGTTCTTCTGGATTCAAGTTCGCCCTTCTAAAAGTCTTAGAAATTTTTTTTTTTTTCCCGTTCCACATCAAATCACATGCCAAATGCCCTCAAAAAATGTAATACCAAATGACCAGTATCGTGTTTCGACATCAAACATATTGCAAATAGAGATTGAAATGAGTAAGGATGTTGTTATTGGCTACTTTATTTGCCATTTCAATAGAGTATTAAATATTTGCCAATAAAAAAGAAATCATTTGTTTAATGGCATTTTTGGGGGGAAATCAATCTCAATATTATTTTCTTGACGCTATCATTTCCACCAGATTAATTTTGAGCCATTCATTCCTATGCTCTCCCCCCCAACAAATGAAAATTTCTGTACCGTAAAATATTGCCCAAAGGACACGTTTTCAATTTAGGATATTTCACTTCGATATTTATATACATTTCACGCAAACACACACACACACACAGTAACTTACCCAGTTACAGAGATTTCCATGGCACGCAATCACGGCATCACACTTACACAACAATTGGAGAACCAGAGGCTCAATAACCAATATGTTGCCAAAGATATAGGCCATGAAGCTATGACAACTTTGAACAACCAAACAAACAAAATCTCCAGCAAATGACAATAAATTCGTAACAGAAAATTAAGGGAATCAGCAATCCCTCTGAGGAGTTCAGAGAAGGCAAAAGTTGCCATCAAGAAAAAAAAAAAAAAAATTTATAACAAAACAAGTAAAAATTGAGGAGTTCGGCCGCACCTTGAGAACCCAACAACAAAGATTCTTACATAGCATCCAAAAATTTAAGCTTCTATGGGCCGTAGAGAGCTTATCAAGGGATTTGTTTATATGGGAGCTATATCAGGTTATAGACCGATTTGGACCGTACTTGGCAAGGTTGTTGAAAGTTTCAGTGCAATCAAATAATTATGGCGGCTTCCAGAGGATGAAGATGTCTCACCGCTTCTCTGAAGAGGAAGCACTAGGAAAGTGCAAAAAGCTTCTCAGAAGGATGACATAAGCCCTAGGAAGACGGAGTTAATCAAATGGTCGCCCAAAACGAAATCGCTGAGCTAGAGGAACTCCTGGATGTCGTCGGAAGCTTTCGGCGAAATTGAAAGATATCTCAGTCGGAAAGAGAAGCCAGCAGGAAAGCCTACCAGTAGGCCAGAAGAAGAGGAGTGTTCCCGTGCCCAGCCGATGTAAATCCGGGCACTAAGGCCAAGGAAAAAGCCGCTAGTGGCCAGTCCGTCCAAAGAGGCAAACCGAAAAATGAACAGGAAGATGCCAAGCTACCAACAAAACAGAAAGAGAGAGAGAGAGAGAGATAAGCGACCTAAGATTTGGAAGCTGTTATAATTAAACAAGAAGAGAAGCATAGCAATGTCGACATGCATAGAAGTCTCAGGTCAAATGTGAAGCCTGGGGAGACCGACGTAGCGGTACAATCCATCAAGTTCGCTAATTCGCTAGTGGACAGTCCGTCCAAAGAGGTAAACCGAAAAATAAACAAGGATGCTAAGCTACCAACAAAACAGATAGAGAGAGAGAGAGAGAGAGAGAGAAAAATAATCGACCTCTGAAGCTGTCATAATTAAACCAGCAGAGGAACATAGCAATGCCGGCTTTTTCCCATGAACACTCCACTAGAGAACAAGGGCAAACTTCTCACATATCAATGAGTGCTGTCCGATTCAAGTTTTTAAGCTCAATGAAAAGGAGCCTCCTTTTTATAGCCGAGTCCGACCGGCGTGCCGCAGTGCGACACCTCTGTGGAGAGAAGTTTTTGCATGACATAGTACCTCACAAATGTTGCCAGCATTAGGAGGGGAAAATAACCTCTGAAAAGGTTGCACGCAAAACGCATTTCTGTTTGTTGTCCCACAAACGATTCACTGACACTTTACAATCGTCAACATCTATCGACGGTGTAGATATCAAGCAGTCGGAGACTCCTGATGTTCTGAGCATGAAGATTCAATGTGATGTCCGTTGGTCAGAACATGTGTTATAAGTGTCGAAAGAAGTATTCAAGTGCTTGGGCTTTCTTAAGCGGTGTAAGAAATATTTCACTCCCTCTGATCTCCTCAATATCTACACTATGTACATTAGGCCGAAGATGGAATATAACTCCGCAGATTTGGCCAGAGCTCCAAAATCATCCTTGGATCTGCTTGACCGTGTCCAGAGGAGGGCGTTGGTGTTGATTTAAGATGGTAGGGTATACCTTAAACATCGTCAAAATGTGGCTTGTGTGGCGCTGTTCTATCGATTATTCCATGGTATGTGTTTTTCGGAAATTAGTCTTCTGATACTTGACTTGAGGTTGTTTGTCGGAAATACGAGATTTTCTACAAGCGCGCACCGGTTTGTAATCGATAGGCCAGCTGATCAGACCACGCACCCCAGAGAGAGACTTCTTTTTTCGCCAGGACGGTTCGTATGTGGAATCGACTATCGGCGGATGTTTTTCCTGCTACCTACGACTTCTTAAATCGACAGATCGGCCTATATGGCAGCTATATTCAAATCTGAACCGATCTGGGCCAAATTGATATATTCAAATCTTGATCGATCTAGGCCAAATTACAGAAGTATGTCGAGGGACCGATTTGTGCCATATTGCAGAGGTATGTCGAGAGGCTTAACTTAACTCACTGTCCCCAATTTCGGCGACATCGGATAATAAATGCGCCTTTTATGGACCCAAAACCTTAAATCGAGAGATCGGTCTATATGACAGCTATATCCAAATCTGGACCGATCAAGGCCAACTTGAAGAAAGATGTCGAAGAGCCTGACACAACTCAGTGTCCCAAATTTCAGCAAAATCGGATAATAAATTGGGCAAAATCGGATAAGACCCAAAATCGGCGGATCCGTCTATATGGGGGCTGTATCAAGATATAGTCTGATATAGCCCATCTTCGAACTTAAACTGCTTGTGGATAAAAAAAGAATAGGTGCAAAGTTTCAGCTCAATATCTCTATTTTTGAATACTGTAGCGTGATTTCAACTGACAGACGGACGGAGATGGCCAGATCGTCTTAGATTTTTACGCTGATCAAGTATATATATACTTTATAGGGTCGAAAATGGATATTTCGATGTGTTGCAAACGGAATGACAAAATGAATATACCCCCAACCATCGGTGGTGGGTATAAAAATCAGATCGGTATATAGCTCCCATATATATGTTCGTCCGATTTGGACTAAAATTGCAAATATATCGTCATTTGTAAACCTATTCATTCTCACGAAATTTCGCACGAATGATTCTGCTATAACAATACAAGTAATGGTCGTACGTCAAAACGTTCTGAGTACAATTATGCTAGAAAATGTCAAAATTTCCAATGGAAATGTCAGATTTCACCTGGCCACACTTGGTGTTGCCTAGGCCAGAAACATGAATAGCAGTTCTCGTATGTGTAACAAATATTTAATTTTGGCTTGATGCAATCCTTTAAAACGGTAACTCCATGTCCAATTGTTGAAATAAACACACACACACACAAGCACCTGTCTCTATTCCTACTCACACTGCCCTCATTTTAGGTTTCATTTTTTTTTTTTATCCAAATCCCATCCTTGGGCTGTAAATGAATTTTTCTCGATTTCTTAAAAGTTCTTCCAAATAGACCTTGAGTATATTTTAACCATAACAGTATTTTGAATGCATGTGGGTGTGTATGTATGTGTTTTCGTATGCGCGTGTTGCTTTGAAGGCTGTTTCGCTCCCTTTTTCATTGACCAACTAACCATATCGTGCTGCGCCTCAAGTGTGTTTACAAACAAAATAACAACAACAGCAACAACATCACTCCATATGCTGCTTTCTACATTCCAATTCATTCTTACAAATCTTAAAGGCAAAAAAAAAAACGAAAACAACTTATTTTTGGGATTTTTGCTTATTTTAAGTTCAATGGGGCAGAATGGCCTTCTTGTTTGTTGCTAAACGCAGACACCCGAGGAAATTTCTTTTTGGGATAAGCTGATTTCATACCAAAAAGGTGAGTAGATTTTATGTAGGACATTGTGAAAAAATGTGTCAACACAAAAGGATTTATGCCCAAATTGGCATGGTGAGAATTTGAAAAAGGGCAATATCTCAGTTAACTTTTTGGGGATATTTAGGATACTTGGATGTTATTTATGTCATTATTAGAAGAAAGGAAAAACTAACAAAAAGGAATATCTGAGGTTAAATAAACTGACTTTTTTAAAACTTTGAAAATTAAAATTTTAATAAGAATATTGACAAAGAAAATCAAAATTTTAAAAGAAAAAAACAAGTAAAAAGGCATTAGGTTCGGCCGGGCCGAACTTTAGATAACCACCACCTCGCGTATATATGCAAATCCCATTTCGTCACAATCAGGTGAACATTGGATAACGTAAGCACCCAAATTCGGCACGGACATTGAGTGGTCTAATACACATATATGTCACTATTCAATTTTGTAGAACAAAATATTGGTCTTTTTGGCAGATATATCCAATTATAAACCGATCTGAACCATATTGAGGCTCAGAAAAACTCACTGTTTAAAATTTCAACGGAATCAGGTATTAAATAAAGCTTATATGGGTTTCAGTCCCCTTATGGGCAGATCGGTCTATATGGCAGCTATATCTAAGTAAAGTCAGATCAGAACCATATTTAGGTCGGATGTTGGGAGGCTTAAAACTGAGCACTGTTCCAAATTTCAGCGAAATCGGATAAAAAACAAGTAAAAAGGCGTTAAGTTCGGCGGGCCGAATTTTGGATACCCACCACCTCGGGTATATATGTAAACCACCTTTCATCAAAATTCAGTAAAAATTTCATACCTTATACTCATATACCTCATACCGATCAGAACTATATACGACACGCATGTCGAAAAGCCGAACATAAGTCACTGTGTCAAATTTCAGTGAAATCGGATTATAAATGCGTCTTTTACGGCCCCAAAACCTAAAACCTAGATATCGGTCTATATGGCAGCTATATCCAAATCTGGACCGATCTGCGCGATATTGCAGAAGTATGTCAAGGCCCTTAACTTAACACACTGTCTCAAATTTCGGCGGTATCGGACAATGAATGAGCATTTTATGGGCCCAAAAACATAAACCAAGAAATCGGTCTATATGGCAGCTATATCCAAATCTGATCCGATCTGGACCAAGTGGAAGAAAGATGTCGAAGAGGCTAACACAACTCATTATCCCAAATTCCAGCAAAATCGGATAATAAATGTGGCTTTTATGGGCCTTAGACCCTAAATCTGAGGATCGGTCTATATGGCAGCTATATCCAAATCTGGACCGATCTAAGCCAAATTAACGGAGGAAGTCGAAGGGCCTAACACAACTCACTGTCCCAATTTCAGCAAAATCGGTTAATAAATGTGGCTTTTATGGGCCTTAGACCCTAAATCGGAGGATCGGTCTATATGGCAGCTATATCCAAATCTGGACCGATCTGAGCCAAATTGACGAAGGATGTTGAAGTGCCTAACACAACTCATTGTCCCAAATTTCAGCAAAATCGGATAATAAATGTGGCTTTTATGGGCCTAAGACCCTAAATCGGCGGATCGGTCTATATGGGAGCTATATCAAGATATAGTCCGATATAGCCCATCTTCGAACTTAACCTGCTTATGGACGAAAAAAGAATCTGTGCAAAATTTCAGCTCAATATCTCTATTTTTAAAGACTGTAGCGTGATTTCAACAGACAGACGGACAGACGGACAGACGGACGGACATGTCTAGATCGTCTTAGATTTTTACGCTGATCAAGAATATATATACTTTATAGGGTCGGAAATGGATATTTCGATGTGTTGCAAACGGAATGACAAAATGAATATACCCCCATCCTTCGGTGGTGGGTATAATAAAGCTTTTAATGGCTTCAGACCCCTTATCGGCAGATCGGTCTATATGGCAGCTATATCTAAATATGGACCGATCTGCACCATATTTGGGTCGGATGTTGGGAGGCTTATAACTGTGCACTGTTCCAAATTTCGGGGAAATAGGATAAAAAATAAAGCTTTTATGGCCTTCAGACCCTATATCGGGAGATCGGTCTATATGACAGCTATATCTAACTAAAGTCCGATCTTAACCATATTAAGGTCAGATATCGGGAGATACCATATTAAGGTCACTGTCAGCGAAATCGGGTAATAAATAAAGCTTTTAGGGCCTTCAGACCTTATATCGGGAGATCGGTCTATGTGACAGCTATATCTAACTAAAGTCCGATCTGTATCATATTTGGCTCGGATTTTGGGAGGATTAAAATAACACACTGTTTTAAATTTCAGCGAAATCGGGTAGAAAATAAAGCTTTTTGGGCTTCAGATCCTTTATCGGCAAATCGGTTTATATGACAGCTTTATCTACATATGGACCTATTTGTACCATATTTGGCTCGAATGTCGGGAGGCTTAAAACAATCTTCTGTTTTAAATTTAAGCGAAATCGGGTAAAAAATAAAGCATTTATGTTCTGCAGACCCTTTATCGGGAGATCAGTCTATATGGCAGATATATCTAAATATAGTCCAATCTGAACCATGTTAAAGTCAGACGTCGGGAGGCTTAAAATAACTCACTGTTCCAAATTTCAGCGAAATCGGATAAAAAATAAAGCTTTTATGGTCTTCAGTCCCTTTATCGGGAGATCGGTCTATATGGCAGCTATATCTAAATATAGTCCAGTCTGAACCATTTTAAAGTCAGATGTCGGGAGGCTTAAAATAACCCAGTGTTCCAAATTTCAGCGAAATCGGGTAACAAATAAAGCTTTTATTAGCTTCAGACCCTTTATCGGGAGATCGGTCTATATGGCAGCTATATATAAATATGGACCGATCTAATCCATATTTAGGTCAGTTGTTGGGAAGCCTTAATCTACTCACTGTTTTAAATTTCAGCAAAATCGGATGAAAAATACCCCTTTTTGTGGGCATTAGACCCTTTATCGGAAAATCGGTCCATATAACAGCTATATCCAAATATGGTCCGATTTGGCCCATTCAAGAACTTAACCAGCGTGCAAAAATATGTATCTGTACTAAATATCAGCTCAATATCTCAGTTTTTGAAGGCTCTAGAGTGATTACAACAGACGGACGGACAGACGGTCAGACACACGGACATCGTTAAATCGTCTTAGAATTTTACGACGATCCGAAATATAGGGTGATTTTTTTGAGGTTAGGATTTTCATGCATTAGTATTTGACAGATCACGTGGGATTTCAGACATGGTGTCAAAGAGAAAGATGCTCAGTATGCTTTGACATTTCATCATGAATAGACTTACTAACGAGCAACGCTTGCAAATCATTGAATTTTATTACCAAAATCAGTGTTCGGTTCGAAATGTGTTCAAATTTTGACAAATTTTGTTCAGCGATGAGGCTCATTTCTGGTTGAATGGCTACGTAAATAAGCAAAATTGCCGCATTTGGAGTAAAGAGCAACCAGAAGCCGTTCAAGAACTGCCCATGCATCCCGAAAAATGCACTGTTTGGTGTGGTTTGTACGCTGGTGGAAACATTGGACCGTATTTTTTCAAAGATGCTGTTGGACGCAACGTTACGGTGAATGAACACATTTCGAACCGAACACTGATTTTGGTAATAAAATTCAATGATTTGCAAGCGTTGCTCGTTAGTAAGTCTATTCATGATAAAATGTCAAAGCATACTGAGCATCTTTCTCTTTGACACCATGTCTGAAATCCCACGTGATCTGTCAAATACTAATGCATGAAAATCCTAACCTCAAAAAAATCACCCTTTATATACACTTTATAGGGTCGGAAATCGATATTTCGATGTGTTGCAAACGGAATGACTAAATGAATATACCCCCTATTCTACGGTGGTGGGTTTAAAAAGGCCATGAAATTTGGATACCCACTTTATATGGCAACAATATAGAAACATGGTCTGATAAAAAAACCTACGCGGATATGGGATTGGCTACGCAATTCAATAGTCCAAACTAATATCAAAATATGGTCCATCTCGACTAAATTTGGTTCGGACAACGGAAATTTTAGTCTAAGCCACAATTCTTAAATTCAGCCAAATAGGGTAATAAATACAGCTTTGTATGGGCTTAGGACCCTTAATCGGCACATGGGTCTTTCTGGTATGCTATATCTAAATTTGGTCTAATCTGGACCATGTTCAGTTCAGAGGGCTTTTCAAACCCAATTTTCTCAAATTCAGCTAAATCGAGTAATCGGATACGCTCTTAATCGGTGGATTGGTCCATATGGTAACTATTTAAGAACATGGTCCTATCAGGACTGTATTCGTTTGGGATGTCGTTGGACTTTGTAAAACCCACTGTATTAAATTTCAGCTAAATCAGGTAATAAATGCTCCCTTTTTTTGGGATTTTAATCTTAAATTTGTAGGTGGGTGCATATCAAAACTATATTCAAATCTGGTCCGATCTGGACCATATTTTTTTTATATGTCGATGGACTTACTAAAAGCCACAGCTCAAAATTTCCCGTAATAAATACGGATTTGATGAGCTAAAGACCCTGAATCAGCCGATCGGTTTATATGACACTTTTATCTAGATATGGCCTGATGTGGGCCATATTCGTTTCGGATATCGGGGGCCTTAGTGAAACTCGTGGTTTGAAATATAGGCCAAATCGGGGAATTAATACGGCTTTATGGGCTTAAGACCCTAAATCGGAAGATCAGATTTTGCTCCTTCTAGAACTTAGCATGCGTTCGAATAAAATATGATTCTGTGCCAAATTTGAGCTAAATATCTCAATTTTTGAAAATTGTAGCGTGATTGCGACAGACGGACATATACGGGCAGCTGGACAGACATATGGACATTTTAGAATATATAGAATTTGTAGGCTCGAAAATGAATATTGCGATGTGTTAAAAACGAAATGCCTAATGAAAATACCCCCTGACCTATGTTGATCAAATTTTCGTTTGGCAACATTTTCTTTGAAAACCCAATTTATGGAATTTTTCTCATTTCACCCATATAATACCATTTTTTTCGAGTGTACCATTTGAAATCAGTTTTATTTCCTTTTCAAGTCATTGCTTGTTAGCTCTCTCTTTCTCCTTTGATTGCTTAAATAAACACGTTTACACATTTGACATTTCATGTAAAAGCCAAACTGTTTCTGCTGCTGTTGATGCTGTCAAACTGGTCAACAGGCTAGCAGACATATCCCCCAAACCTATTGCAAAATCCTGAAAATTATCCAAAGTTAGGGGAGAGAATGGGAGGAGAATATCATGCCATTCAGCATGCATGTTTGCCCATCTTTGGTTTTGAGTTTTTGTTTTTATACCCTCCACCATAGAATGGGGGTTTACTAATTTCGTCATTCAGTTTGTAACTACTAGAAATATTCATCTGAGACCCCATAAAGTCTATATAGTCTTGATCGTCGTGATATTATATGTCGATCTAGCTATGTCCGTCCTGTCTGTCCGTCCGTCCGTCCGTCTGTCTGTCCGTCCGTCCGTCCGTCTGTCTGTCAAAAGCACATTAAATTTCGAGGGAGTAAAGCTAGCCACTTCAAATTTTGCACAAATACTTCTTATTAGTGTAGGTCAGCTGGCATTGTAAATGGGACATATAGGTCCATGTTTTGATATAGCTGCCATATAACCCGATCTTGGGTCGTGACTTCTTGAGCCTCTAGAGGGCGCAATTCTTATCCGATTGGAATGAAATTTTGCGCGATGTGTTTTGTTATGATATCCAACAACGGTGCAAAGTATGGTTCAAATCGGCCCATAACCTGATATAGCTGTCATATAAACCGATCTTGCATCTTGACTTCTTGAGCCTCTAGAGGGCGCAAATCTTATCCGATTTAAATGAAATTTTGCACGAAGTATTTTGTTATCATATTCAACAACTTTGCCACGTATGGTTCAAATCGGTCTATAACCTGATATAGCTGTCATACAAACCGATCTTGGGCCTTGACTTCTTGAGCCTCTAGAGGGCGCAATTCTTATCCGATTGGAATGAAATTTTGCACGAAGTAGTTTGTTATGATATCCAACAATCTTGCCAAGTATGGTTTAAATCGGTCCATAACCTGATATAGCTGCCATATAAACCGATCTGGGGACTTGACTTCTTGAGCTTCTAGAGGGCGCAACTCTTATCCGATGGGAATGAAATTTTGCACGACGTGTCTTGTTATGATATTCAACAACTTTGCCAAGTACGGTTTGAATCGGTCCATAACCTGATATAGGTGCCATATAAACCGATCTGGGGACTTGACTTCTTGAGCTTCTAGAGGGCGCAACTCTTATCCGATGGGAATGAAATTTTGCACGACGTGTCTTGTTATGATATTCAACAACTATGCCAAATAAGGTTAAAATCGGATGATAACCTGATATAGCTACCATATAAACCGATCTTGGGTCTTGACTTCTTGAGCCTCTAGAGGGCGCAATTCATATCCGATTTGAATGAAATTTTGCCCGAAGTATTTTATTATGACTTCCAATAACTATGCCAAATAAGGTTCAAATCGAATGATAACATGATATAGCTGCCATATAAACCGATCTTGGGTCTGGACTTCTTGAGCCTATAGGGGGCGCAATTTTTATCCGATTTGAATGAAATTTCGCACGACATGTCTTGTTACGATATCCAACAACTTTGCCAAGTATGGTCCATATCCTGATGTAACTGCCATATATACCGATCTTGGGTCTTGAATTCTTGAGCCTCTTGTGGGCGCAATTGTTAACCGATTTGCATGAAATTTTGTACGACGGATCCTCTCATGACCATCAACATACGTGTTTATTATGGTCTGAATCGGCCTGCAGCCTGATACAACTTCCATATAAATCGATCTCTCTGTTTTATTTCTTGAGCCCCCAAAGGGCACTATTCTTATTACATAGGTCTCCAACATATAATATATTTGTGGTCCGAACCGGACCATATCTGGATATCGCTCTAATGGCAGAACAAATCTTTTCTTTTATCCTTTTTTTTTGCCCAAGAAGAGATGCCGGGAAAATAACTCGACAAATGCGATCCATGGTGGAGGGTATATAAGATTCGGCCCGGCCCGGCACGCTTTTACTTGTTTTTTTTTTCTTTCTTTCGTGTGGCCCTCTAACTCCAACCAAATTTATTGATTAACACAATTGCCTTAGTGAACAGCAGAGCATGAGTGTGTGTGTGTGTGTGTGCGGTAAGAGAAGACACAACGATAAAATCGAATTATATGCGGTTTGATGACCGGAAGTAAAGACCAGTCCAAAAAGGACTACAAGTAAAATTTGGCAGTTGAAGGTAGGCAATTTGATGTGCGATTTTAATGGCATCGTAAACATGAATGAACTAACAATTTTATTTTCAAACAGTAAGAAGTGCAAAAAGGACATACAAATGAGAGAGGAGCGAAAGTTGGGATAACAGCTAGTAATAGGCTTGCTAACTTTTTTCTTTACCAAATCTTTGGGAAGTTTATTTCGAACTTAATGGGAAAATGATCACCAACAAAAAGAGGTAACATTTTCAAATACTTTTTGGGTACAGTGATGGGATATTGATGTGTTCTATAGCCAAGGTTAGAAAAAAAACACCAATTTGTGCCAATGTTAAGCCAAAAAAAAAGTTAAAAGTGATTTTCCTAGTGGAATTTTAAGTTTTTTTTACTCTAAACTAAGCTAAATGTCCTAAATGTTTGTTTCTTTCCTAGAAATTCCTCTTCTAGTTTTCCATACCCTACTTTATGTTGAATGTTTTGTATTCCCTTTTTTTCCTAAAAATGCCATATAATAAAGTTATTTGGCTGTGATTATTCCAAAATCATGACATATCACAAGAATGTCCTTTTTCGTGTCGTTACTATTGCTTTTATTGCCAGTTTTTACGATTTATTTTTTATTATGGCTAATCCATCTGTTATTTGCTTACACTAAGGATTTTTGCTCTTAAGTACTATGGTGTCAAATGTTTTTCTTTTTATTGGCCGTTTTATTAGAACATGAAAACTTGAATCAGGGTTGTGGGGGGTTCCGGTTGACTGATCTTATGTTTCCTGAAATGCCATGTGATTTGAGAAATTTTTGGCACTAAGTTGTAATAATTATAACGATGATTGATATTTGGTGGATTTAAAAACAAAGTGTTGAGTTGTTGAATTCTATTCGTTTAATTTAAACAAGTAAAGGCGTGCTAAGTTCGGCCGGGCCGAATCTTATATACCCTCCACCATGGATCGCATTTGTCGAGTTCTTTTCCGGGCATTTCTTCTTAGGCAAAAAAGGATATAAGAAAAGATTTGCTCTACTATTAGAGCGATATCAAGATATGGTCCGGTTTGGACTAATTCGAAGAAGTAAAAGAAGAAGAGAGATCGATTTATATGGGAGCTGTAATAAACACATATGTTGATGGTCATGAGAGGATCAGTCGTACAAAATTTCTGGCAAATCGCAAAAGAATTGCGCCCTCTAGAGGCTCAAGAAGTCAAGACCCAAGGTCGGTATATATGACAGCTATATCAGGTTATGAACCGATTTAAACCATACTTGGCACAGTTGTTGGATATCATAACAAAATACATCATGCAAAATTTCATTACAATCGGATAAGAATTGCGCACTCTAGAGGCTTAAGAAGTCAAGACCCAAGATCGGTTTATATGGCAGCTATATCAGGTTATGAACCGATTTAAACCAAACTTGGCACAGTTGTTGGAAATCATAACAAAACATGTCTTGCAAATTTTCATTACAATCGGATAAGAATTGCGACCTATAGAGGCTCACGAAGTCAAGACCCAAGATCGGTTTATATGGCAGCTATATCAGGATATAAACCAATTTGAACCATACATGGCACAGTTGTTGGATATCATAACAAAATACGTCATGCAAAATTTCAGCCAAATCGGATAAGAATTGCGACCTCTAGAGGCTCAAGAAGTCAAGACCCAAGATCGGTTTATATTACAGCTATATCAGGTTATCATCCGATTTAAACCATACTTGGCACAGTTGTTGGTTATCATAACAAAACACGTCGTGCAAAATTTCATTCCAATCGGATAAGAATTGCGCCCTCTAGAGGCTCAAGAAGTCAAGACCCAAGATCGGTTTATATTGTAGCTATGTCAGGTTATAAACCGATTTTAACCATACTTGGCACAGTTGTTGGAAGTCATAACAAAACATGTCGTGCAAAATTTCATTCCAATCGGAAAAGAATTGCGCCCTCTAGAGGCTCAAGAAGTCAAGACCCAAGGTCTTTATATATGACAGCTATATCAGGTTATGAACTGATTTAAACCATACTTGGCACAGTTGTTGGAAGTCATAACAAAACATGCTTGTAAAATTTCATTCAAATCGGATGAGAATTGCTCTCTCTAGAGGCTCAAGAAGTCAAGACCCAAGATCGGTTTATATGGCAGCTATATCAGGTTATCATCCGATTTGAACCACAATTGGCACAAGGCATTCGACACGGTCAGCCATGCCAATTTATTTGAGGACATCGCCAACACGTCCCTCCAACCAGGCCTGAAACGATGGGTCGCGAATTATCTGTGTGGTCGCCAGTCATTTGTGGAATTTAGGGATAAGAAGTCGAAACACCGTAGAGTGAAACTGGGAGTTCCCCAAGGTGGGGTGATATCTCCGGCTCTGTTTAACCTCTACCTATCCTCCATCCCACCCCCTCCAGACGGCATAGAGATCGTTTCATATACGGACAATTGTACAATCATGGCATCAGACCCCCCACCCATTGATGACATCTGCGATAGGTTGAGCGCCTACCTCAACGAGCTTGCCTCATATTTCGCTGCAAGAAATCTGAAGATATCCGTCACCAAATCTTCAGCCACACTGTTCACTACAAATACGCATGAGGTGAATACTGAGCTGACTGTGATGGTCGATGGAGAAATGATTCCGACCATCAAGTGTCCAAAAATACTTGGCGTCACATTTGACAGCTCTTACACTTTCTCCCCACATGCCACAGCAATCTGCAATAAAGTCAAAAGTAGAAACAAGGTCCTCAAGTCACTCGCTGGCAGCATTTGGGGTGCGGACAAAGAAGTGTTGTTGACCACATACAAAGCAATTGGCCGGTCTGTGGTAAGTTATGCAGCGCCAGTGTGGTCTCGTCAACTTTGTGACACGCAGTGGAATAATATTCAGAACTGTTAGAATGCCGCCCTCCGTCCTGCGACGGGCTGTCTCCTCAGTTCTCATGTGGGCCACCTCCATCAGGAGACAAAGATGCTACCAGTGCGAAGACATAACTGCATGCTGTCTAAGCAATACCTTTTGGGCTGTTATCGCAGAAACCCTCCAAACCATCATCTTGTGGATAGATATCCAGCGACCAGAAGTCAGATCTACACGATCTAGAGCGTGAGGTTCAGCGCTACAAGAGAGAACCTCTAGATCAAGCGGCATATCAAGCAGGTCTAAACTACATTCATGCAGACACGGTAGCAGATGCGTTAAATGGCTATCGGGTGAGTGTAGTCCTTGGAGAACGACCGCCACCCATTGCATCTGAAGAAATCGACCTCCCCCGGCAAACCAGAGTAGATCTGGCTCAATTACGTTCCGGCGGATACAGCCGCCTCAATTCCTACAGAGCTAGGATTGATGCCGACGTGCAAGTATGTCCCGATTGTAACCAGGGACCGCACGATACGCGTCACCTGTTTAACTGCCCGGCCAGACTCACTCGACTCAGACCCAGATCCCTGTGGACGCACCCTATTTTAGTCGCAGAGTTCCTGGGTCTTGACACTCAACAGAATTAAACAGACGAAAGATAGAACACAATGAACTGCTACAACAACAACAACCTTAAGGATCTCATGATGCAGTCCAGCTGTGCACCTTCTGAAACCCCTTTTCACAGCCATCCGCCATATCAGTGCACCATATATTAGCAATTGTCATACAATGGTCGTGTGCATTCACAAAATCGTCTCTGCATCATACAGTCTTCACCTTCTGGAACTCATTGTTATGAGACCTCCTTTTCACATCCATTCCCCATACCAGTGCCCCAAATGTTAGCAGTTGTCTTACAATGGCAGTGTGCATCCAGAAAATCATCTTTGCAGTAACTCTCCACTTCCTGCCGAAAATCCTTCTGCAAGATTAGAAGGGCACATATCACTTTTGGGCTTCTTTCTTCCCCATTCTCTTTCCAGTACAGTTTCGAATCGAGGTCTAGGCCTTCCTCAACAACTGGCAATTTGTCCCACCCCTAGAAGGGCGCTTAAAATCATGGTTTGTAGAAAACCTTCTATTGAAATGTTGTCTATGGAGAAAATTCCATAATAACCTCGACTCTGGAGAACATGTCATTAAATATTCCCCCTCTCTTGGTGGTGAGCTTTCCCTTTACACCTTTTCGTCTGTTCCATTTACCTTCTGCATTGTATAACATTAACTATGTCAATAATGTTTCAATTTTTACAAAGCTCATCCTAGCCTATGAGGAAGGATATTATCATTAGACTCCTTAGACCAACTGTTTACAATTCTTTTGTTATTTTGCTCAAGTTGCGTTGCGTTGCATTGCAGTGGCTGGGGTGGTGGCACTTTCAACAATTAGCTAATTACTTACTTTGTATTTGTCTAAACTTGTTTTAGTCAAGCAAATAGGGCTTTCTTTTTCCATTGGCTTTCCATACAACAGCCTTCAAAAAGGTTAGAAATAAAGAAGAAGAGGAGAAAGGAAAATATTGCGGCATTTCAATAGTGAATACATATAAAAATCCACCCCTCTTCCATGCAATGAAAAGTATGGCTCTAAGAACAGATAACTAGGATAAATAATGAAAGGAGTGCCAAGAAAGCCTCACTATGTGAATGTATCCAAAAGCTTTGCTGGAATTTCTTTTTAACAAAAGGAATTAAATTTTCTTATCATTCATTTTATTCTTCTTGCTTTTTCTGCCTTCTTTTGTTACACTTTTAATTAGAAGTGCAAACCACCCACATTATTTTGCACCAATTACACTACCATTTCTTTACAATGGCAAAGCCTGAATGAAGGAACTTTGTTCCTTTCAATGATATTGCCAGCACCACAAACTTGCCGGATATTAGCAATTCCTCTTGTATATTTTAAGCTACTGCTATAGGAAATGAACTTGGCTGGTGAATGGGGTTGGATTTGGTGTATGAGTGAGTGAGCATGTGTGCATGTAGTTGTATGGATGTATGGAAGCAAAAAAACTGCATGTGTGAACATAATATTGCTACCTTTCGTTTAAGTAAACTTAAATAAAAGTTTACGGTTTTTTCCCAAAGGTTGCTTGCATGTGTGTGTACTTTACTTCCATTAAAAAAAACAACTACCGCTGTAAATATTATCGCTCTTGCTATTTGGCATTACTGCTTTAACTAACATTCCAATGTACACTGCAGTTGGAATACTTAAGCCCACCAAAGGGTGTGATAAATGAATTGTTGGAGAAATGAGAAATTTTAATTATAGCTCGATAGGGAAGCGATTTGTTGCAATAGCAATAGGTTTCGTCTCTAAGACGACTAGGTTACATTTCAACAAAATTCGATCAAAATTGTGATCTGTACTTAGAAAACAAATTAACATGGACGGAAAAACAGATAGACAGACAGAGAGAGTCTGACACACAAATAGAAGAAAAACAGACTGACAGCTAGAAAGTCAAACGGAATGACATACAGCACGACAGACCGACAGGTTCCTGGTTACCCTTACTTCACTTAGAGAATGTACTCGTATACGTTAGACTGCGTGTGTAAAATTTTTTGGCCGTCTACTAAAAGTCCTAATTTTTATTGCAGGTATGCCCAACTGGACATTGCTAAATCAAACAAGCAATAGGTTGCTAGTTTCGAACGGGCCAAATCTCATATACCCCTCACCATGGACCGCATTTGTTAAGTTCTTTGAATGACTATTTCAAGTCATTTTCTTTAACTCTTTAATATCTGTTTAGGTGGAGGGACACTTCGCCCTGAATGCGAATACCGATTTTGTGCCATCCGGTTTGGCCGTTTTTCAGTCTATACGAAACAGGCAAACCGAGTTCCATATATCCGTGATTGGCTAATGTGGCCATTATGGGCGTTTTTTATGGGGTTGCGGTGACCCCCTATATTGTGACATGAATTTGTGTGCCAGATTCGTTATCTACTCCCGCAAGCTTTTCATTTGATACCCATATTATCCCGATCGATGCAATTTTGATTTTGGGTGGTGTTTTTGGGGTAACGGTGGAGGGTTCGCCCCCTTCCGTTATCAATAAATTATAAAGCCTATTCCTACTTCCTGACCATTTTTGTAATCTACTCCCGAATACCTTTCATTTGAGTCCCATATTGTCAAGATCGATAAATAAACCTATTTTAGGGGTTTTGGGGCTGGGACGGCCCCCAGATACTTGGACCCAACTTATTATGAAATTCGTATTCTACTCTTGAGTACCATTCATTTGAATCCCATATTGTCTCGATCGGTCCACTTTTATTTTTGTGTAATACTTTTGGGGTAAGGGGGGGGGGTCCGCCCCCCTCCCGGTAGCAACAAATTATATAGCTTATGCTTCCTTTCAGACTAACCTACACAATCTGTAAACATTTCAAGGTAATCGGTTTAGCCGTTTTTGAGTCTATAAGGAACAAACAAACAATTCGACAAACAAACGTACAAACAAACACAAATTAATTTTATATATAAGAAGATTGTGTAGAGTATCTGGTCCACATTCCCTATGTGGCCCAATCTAGACAATATCCAACAAAAAGGTTTAGAGGGGTGCGAAAACGCACTGTTTCAAGTTTCATCAAAATCGGCAGAAAAATGCTCGTTTTATGGGCTCAATATTCTATTTCGGGAGATCGGTCTATATGGCAGCTATATCCAAATGTGGTCCGATCTAGACGATATTCTACAAAAAGTTTTAGAGTGGTACCAGAACTCGCTGTGCCAAATTTCATTGAAACAGGATAAAAAATGCTCCTTTTATAGGCTTAGTACGCAATATTGGGAGATTGGTATATATGGCAGCTATATCCAAATATGGTCCGATTTTTTTCCACATTCCGCTGATATGGTTAGGGGTCTACCAGAACACACTGTGCCAAATTTCATCGAATTTGGGTAATAAATGGATCTTTTATGGCCTCAATTCCCTACAACGGAAGATCGGTTGTTCGGTTTAAGGGCGGTTATATCCAAATATAGTCCGATCTGAACACTTTACAGAAATTATTAGGGGTCTACCAGAACTCACTGTGCCCAATTTCATCGAAATCGGATGCAAAATGTCCAATTTATTGCCTCAAGACTTTAAGACTGGTGATAGGTCCATATAGCGGCTATATGTAGGGTTGCCCAAGAAGTAATTGCGGATTTTTTAAAAGAAAGTAAATGCATTTTTAATAAAACTTAGAATGAAATTTAATCAAATATACTATTTTTACACTTTTTTCTAAAGCAAGCTAAAAGTAACAGCTGATAACTGACAGAAGAAAGAATGCAATTACAGAGTCACAAGCTGTGAACAAATTTGTCAACGCAGACTATATGAAAAATCCGCAATTACTTTTTGGGCTACCCAATATAACTTAAATCCAATTTTAGTCGATCAGGTTTATTTAGAACGAATAGGAAATCACCAAAAATTTTTGGAAAAATATTTGTATACCCAAGACATCTGCAAATTTATAAATACCCAGCTTTTGGGTATAAATGGGTAAATACGCGGGAATTTACCCAATTAACCGGGTAAATAGCTTTGGGTATTCACCTATCTCCCATCACTAGTGATGGCTCAAGAGAAATACCACCTCCAAAATTTCAGGTAAATTGATTAAAAATGTTGCCCTTCAGTGGCTAAGAGTGTCAAATTGGGAGATCGGTTTATATGGCAGCTATATCAGGTTACCAACCGATTTGGACCATACTTGGCACAGTTGTTAAAAGTCATATCAAAACGGCCTATGCACAACTTCAAACAATTTGGATAAGAATTGCGCCCTCTAGGGGCTAAGAAGGTTAATCCGGAGATCGGTTTACCGTTCTTAACACAGTTGTTGGAAGTGATACCGAAAAATCATGTGTAAAATTTCAGCCAAATCGGATGAGAATTGCACCCTCTAGAGGCTGAAGAAGTCATGATCCCAGATCGGTTTATATGGCAGCTATATCAGGTTATGTACCTATTTGCGCCATACTTAGCATATTTATTGGAAGTCATAACAAAACACCTCATGCAAAATTTTAGCCAAATCGAATGAGAATTGCGGCCTCTAGAGGCTCAGGTAATGGTCGGTTTATATGACAGCTATACCAGATTATGAACCGATTTGAATCATACTTAGCACAGTAGTTTGAAGTAACACCAAAACACTACGTGCAAAATTTCAGCCAAATCGAATAAAAATATCGCCCGCAAGTGGCTCAAGAAGTCAATGAACGGTTTATATGGCAGCTATATCAAAACATAGACCGATTTGTCCTATTTACAATCCCAAACGACTAACACTAATAAGAAGTATTTGTGCAATATTTCAAGTGCATAGCTTTAATCTTTCGAAAGTTTGCGTGCTTTCGACGGACCTTCGGACGGATATGGCTAGATCGGCTTTAAATGTCATGACGATCTAGAATATTTATTCTCTATGGAATTTTAGACGCATATTTCGAGTTGTTAAAAACGGAATGACGAAATTAGTAAATCTATAGCGATTTGCACCTTATTGATGTAGGTCGTTGGAGATTGCAAATGAGCCTTATCGCCTGAGATTTGCATATAGCTCCTATGTAAACCGATCTCCCGATTTCACATATTTAGGCCCTAGAAGCCGCAATTGTTTTCCGATTTGGTTAAAACTTGGCATGTAGTCTTCTGCTACGGCTTCCAACAATCTGTGCTAAGTACAGTTGAAATCGTTCTATAAATTGATTTCGCTCCCATATAAATCGTTCTCATGATTTCACGTCTGGATCCCCTGGAAGACACAATTTTTGTTTGATTTGGCTAAAATTTTGCACGTGGTGTTCTGTAACGACTTCCAATAACAGTGCCAAGTACTGTTGAAATCGGTCTTTAACGTGAAATGGCTCCCATATAAACCGATATCTCGATTATCCTTGTTCAATTCCTACAAGCTTTAATTTTTCCCTGGTTTGGCAGAAATTTGGTACTATGCCATTCAACTACTTTTATTTGTGTCAATTTTATGCAGAAAACATGGTGGTGGGTTTCATAGAGTCCACCCTGTCGTATGAGCATTATGCACATCATGGGCAACACGTATACGCACCGATGTTCTCTAAGAAATGAAATGAGGTACTCTAAAAACAATGGCATCAATAGTTTTCATGGTTATAGGTTCTGCTTGAGCTGTGTAAACCTTTTTATACCCAGCACCATAGGCTAGATTAAGATTGATGAGGATAGGAACTTCAAATCTGACACCGCTCAATATAAACGACCATATCATTGAAGACGTTGACAACTTTTCCTATCTTGGCAGCAAAATAACAAAGGACGGTGGATCAGAGGAAGACATACGCCTTTCCTAAACTCAACATAGATTGAAAATGCAGTGATATCTCACATAATATAAAAGTCAGCATCTTTAACAGTAGTGTGAATTCTATTTTATTCTATGGTTGTACAATTTTGGAGCTTGACACAAGCGACTACCTACAAAGTCCACGTTTTCACAAATCGCTGCATACGACAAATATTCGAATTTTCTGCCCCAGCCAATTACAGATAAGCTCTTACACTTCCCCTATCGATGTAGAAATCCGAAAGACTAAATGTGTTTGGTTGGGTTATATTCTTTGCCGACCGCGAGATGATATAGCGAGAAATGTATTGGACTGGAACTCGCAAGGACAGCGAGGGAGGGGACGCCCGAAAAACACATGGATCCGCTGTAAGAAAAGAGAGTTGGAATCAACCCATATATCGTGGAGTCAAGCCGAGGCTTTGGCCAACGATAGAGCTCCATGTTGAGAGCTTGCTAATATTTTGTGTTTGTCCGTCCGTCCGTCCGTCAGTTGTAATCAAGCTATACTCGTTAAAATTTGAGATATTGAGTTGGTGTTTTGCATACACTCGTAGATATTCAATACGTAGGTTAGGATTATGAATGGGCCAAATTGCATCAGATTTGGATATATCTGCCATATAGTCCGATCTGGCGATTAAAGGTCTTAAGCTCATAAAATCCACATTGTTTGTCCGATTTAACTAAAATTTGAAATAGGGAGTTGCTTTATTCATCTCTCCGAATATGGTCCAAATCGGAAAATGTTCAAGCATATAGTATATAGCAAGCCATATAGACCGATCTGCCGATTTAGTTTCAAGCCCCTATGAGCCGTATTTTGAAACAGTGAGCAGTTTAAAGATGTCCAACATTCAATCTGAATATGGTGTATATACCGATATGTCGATTTAGGAACTTACGACCGCAACAGTCACATTTACTACCCGTTATCGCTGGAATTCGGAACAATAAGCTTTATTAGGCCCATCGACATCCGACACGAATGTTGTTATTTTCAGCCCATATTTTTGCATATAGCTGCCATATAGACCGATCTGCCTATTTAGGGTCTAGCAGGCGAATTTATTACCCCATTACTGAAACTCAGAATTGTTTCTTGAGTTCTATAAGGCCTGTCAGTATCATTACCCAATATGGTTTAGATCGAAATATATTTTGATATAGTTGCCACATAGACCGATCTGCCGATTTTGACTCTTAGGCCTATCGCCTGTTATAGGCTATTAACCGACTTCGCTGAAATTTGGAACAGTGAGTTGCATTAAACACTCCCGACATTTGGCCGAGATTGGGTTATATTTAGATATAGTTGACATATAGACCCATCATGAGCCTGGGTTTTTTGATTTTAGTGAGTTTTATTAGGTCCGTCGATGTCCTTACCATATATGGTTTAGATCGGAATATATTTTGATATATTTTTAATATAGACCGATTTTTAGCATTAGAGTCTAAAGCCATAAAAAAACAAAGTTTTATCCGATTTTCCTGAAATTGAAAGCATAAGACTTCAGATGCTCGAAAACAGATCCGAATATGGTCCAGATAGAATTTTTCAATTAGGGTCTAAAGCCCATAAAAGCCCCATTTACTACAGGAATTCTTTTGAAATTTGGGACTGATCTACATGTTGGGAGAGATCTACATTTGGATATTAATATTGTTATAGTAGAATTATAATAAAAGTGGATAATAAATATATCCATGGTGGTGGGTATGAAAAGTTCGGCACTGCCAAACTTTGTGCGTTTTTACTTGTTCAGATTCAAATTAGCCATGTCATGTTGAATTAGCCATATCGAATTTTTGTGAGAATATCCAACCTCAGCTTTCTAAATTATTACACCCTTTATCATTACAGGCATTCATATGCCCGCATAACCGCAACTGCAGTTTGAGTTTTGCTACACAACATAGGAACAATAGTTTTCAGCATATTAACTGATGCCGAGTGCTTTAAACAAACTTTATAGCAGACTGTATAAGGTTGTAATGAAAAATATTATTGAAAAGAAGAAGAAATTGCAGCAAATTAGGGCGGGAATATTTTTTGTGTTATCACCACCAGGAAGGTACGATAAATGTTTAATTAACCCTTTAAAGGGGATTGGGGGTATGACAGCCTTATCAAATGTGAATCTATATGCAGCGTATTTTTCATGAATATTTGGGGGTAAGTTATATTCGGAAGTCTGTCTGAGTGTCAGTATTGCCGTAAGTGGAAGGTTCCCACAAAAACTGGTGGTTTTTTACTTTTGTTTGCTTGGTAGGCTGACCAAAATTTTGATAGGGGTTGACCACATATAATTACTAAATAAATTACTGAGAGTTTCTTCAAAGATAACCCAAAATCTTTTCGTTTCCTGCTGTTTTTGAGTATTATTTAAGAATATATGCAGAATTTCGAGATATCCCCGATCAAGTACTTCAATAAAGGGTCGAAATATTCGGTGGAATAAAGGCATTTTAAAAAATCAAAGCACGATTTCAACCTCGAGCTTAAAGTCTCAATCAAAAATAACGGATATAAACATTATTAGCGTATTTTAAATACTTTTACTTAGGGTGATGCCTCGATATGGAAGCTTAATTCAATTTGAGTGAATAAATACAGTTACAAAGGGTCTCGCTGCCTCAAATTTCAGTGGAAAGTTGCATAAGTTCCAATATTGACTGTAAGTGGTACGAGTGTTAAGAAATAAATTCCATTAGTTTTTGGTAAACATGAGTTTTTTGTGCGTTTAATGTTTCAAATAGGGTAATTTCTAGCCTATACTCGAATGTTGAGATGTTTAATGCAACTCATTGTTGCAGCGAAAACATGTGGTAAAATGCTCCTTTTATGGGCTCAATACTCTAAATCGGGAAATTGGTCTACATGGCAGCTATATCCCAATATGGTCCGATCAGGATGATGTTCAACACAAAGATGTAGAGGTCTATCAAAACGCACTGTTTCAAATTTCATCCAAATATCAATATCACCAAAACTCGCTGTGCCAAATTTCATCGAAATAGGATGAAAAATGCTCCTTTTATTGGCTCATTACACTATATCGGTAGATCGGTCTATATGGCAGCTATATCCAAATATGGTTCGATCTAGACCACATTTGACAGGAATGGATAGGGGTCTACCGGAACACGCTGTGTCAAATTTCATCGAATATGGTAATAAATGGATTTATAATGTCAATACTCTATATCGGGAGATCGGCCTATATGACAGCTATATCCCAACATGGTCCGATCTGAACAGCACTTCACAGAAATGGGAAGGGATCTATCGGAACTCACTGTTTCAAATTTCATCAAAATCGCATGAAAAATGCTCCTTTTATGGGCTCAATACTCTATATCGGGAGATCGGTCTGTATGGCACCTATGTCCAAATATAGTCCGATCTGAACAGCACTTCACAGATATGAATAAGGGTCTATCAGAATTCACTGAATCAAATCGGATGAAAAATGATCAATTTATTGCTTTAAGTCTGGAGATTGGTCTATATAGCGGCTATATATAACGGAAATACGATTTTATGAGATCAGAAGATCAGGTTTATATACAAAGCATACGAAATAATCAAAAATGGTTTGCAAAATGTTTTTATACCCAAACTATCTGCAAAATTATATATACCCAGCTTTTGGTTATAAATGGGTTAATACCCGGGTATTTACCCAATGAACCCAATTTCCGGGTAAATTGGGGTATTTACCCATCTCTCATCTCTACCCATCACGACATCGGCATAACAAATTGCCATCTTTGGCCTATGCCTTATGTTCTTTATAGGCATCAGCGTGATTTAAATAGGCAGACGGACGAACATGGCTAGATCATCAATGAATACTACGACGACGATGCTGCATGAGCACCACATGAACTGAAACTTTGAGCTCGGATCTGTGTGGTGTCCTCGTTGTCACGAGAAGCTAAGCTGGGAGCTACCGAGCGCGTTCACAGGTTGCGGATAATGGAATGCTTCATACGGAGTAACTGTAATTGCAGTAGCGGACAGTCAGCGGACAGGCAGCAGACAGTCAGCGGACAGGCAGCAGACAGTCAGCGGACAGTCAGCGGTGTCGAGTGAAGAGTCTCACTGAGCGGCCTGGCGGCACCGGTTCATGTTTAAATACTGAGTGCCAATGATGCTAGATATGATAAGGTGAGGTATTGTCGCTTTTAAATAACCAAAAGCCATCATGTTTCCACGGCGATCGGTCCTATGGATCGGAACGAGATTGGTTACCTATAGGTGCTTGGCGAGAATCGCTACTCCCACATGCAAATGTGGCTATAAAAACAATCACAACGACGACAACGGCGATAAGTCGATCTAGCTATGTCCGTCCGTCTGTCCGTCCGTCCGTCTGTCCGTCTGTCTGTCGAAAGTACGCTAACTTTCGAATTCGGAATTACTTCCAGTAACTGCTCAAGTATGGTTCAAATCGGTTCATGTTTTGATATAGCTGCCATATAAACCGAACTTGGGTCTTGACTTCTTGAGCCTCTAGAGGGCGCAATTTTTATCCGATTTTTATCCGTTTTGCACGTGGTGGTTTGGTATCAATTCCGACGACTGTGTTAAGTATGATTCAAATCGGTTTATAAACTGGTATAGCTGTCATATATACCGGTCTGGGATCTTGACTTCTTGAGCCTCAAGAGGGCGCAATTCTCATCCGATTTGGCAGAAATTTTGTACAACGGCTTCTCTCATGACCTTCAACATACGTGTCTAATATCGATCAATAGCTTGATACATATAACCGATCCCATATAAACCGATCTCCCGATTTGGCTTCTTGAGCCCCTATAAGGCGCAATTTTTATCCTAATGAACTGAAATATTGCACAATGATGTTCATCATTCATTTACCGTCCGAATCGGACTTTAACTTGTTTTGATTAGACCCCATCATACTGTAAATAAGGGCATGCTACAAGCTCAGTTACAGCGGACATATTTACAATAAATTTTTTTTTTTTTTTTTGACAACTGTAATTTCATTTTTCGTTACACCCTAATATTCATATGCCGCCATGAGCTCGTTTCCTTCCTACTCGCTTTACTGCATGTTTGCGGTTTCCCATTTCCGCTGTGAGCTGTTCTTTCTTAGTAATTTTTTCCTCCAAAAACCTTAAGGGCCCGCATTTAATGTCATTCTATGGTATTTCAAACACACTGCTTGTTTTTTTTTTTGCTCAATCTTTCTTGTTTTGTCAGCTTCTTTTTGGTTAGCTAAAACTTTGGCCCATGAAAAAGAGAAGAAATGTGCTAAACTTTTCCATTTCACGAGTAAGAAAAAGGAAATGAAAATGACATTTAAGTAAGTCTTTTATGTCACAGTTGGCGTTATAAGTTTTACGAGAAAATGGCTAATTTCACAAAACGTTTTCGTTCATGTCCAGCCGGGCATCATCATTGCATTTGTCATTTGACACAAAGCAAAGCGAAGACAGAACTCTTTGAAAGATGCTGCATTAAATTGAGAGGGTAAAAGAGGCATAGCGAGCATGAAAAGCATTAACTTACAAAAGTCTTTTGTTTGAGTGAATTTCTAAGAAAGCACAAGAGGCAATTTCATTTAATTTTATTTAAAGTGATTTCTTTTACACCTCTTTGAGGGTATTGTACAGGAAAATTTTTAATTTTTCATTTTGATTATGCCAATTTCTTTTAATTTCAGAAATGAAATATTTCTTTTGAATTTTTTTTTTTTGAATATTTGTGAATATTTGTAAGAAAAATTCTTAGGAAACATTTTTAATAAACTCAAGTCTTGTTTTCCTTTGCTTTGATATTTGACTTTTTTACGCCACTAACATAGGTGTAGAACAAAAAGTGTTTTAAGGGAACAACACTGTAATACTCAATTCACTCTCGCATAATTGTCATGATGATCAAATTCGTCCTCTTTGGGAGTTGTCATGGCGGTGGGACGGCCCCTATACAGTTGGTCCCGAATGTTGATATCAGATTCGTGGTATACTCCCAACTATCTTTCATTTGAGCCCAGTATTTCTATAGGCGGCAAATATGACCGTTTTGGGGGATAAGGTGGCCCCTCAGTGATTTGGGCTTGAAAATATATATCAGATTCGTGTTATACTCTAAAATCATGCTTATTTGAGCCTTATATTGCGATGGTCAGCAAATACTTCCCATTTGGGTGGTGCTATGGGGGTGGGGTGGCCCCACAGACAATTTTCTCGAATATTGATATTTGATTTGTGATTTACTTTCAAAGACCTTTCATTTGAGGGCCCTTTCCCCCGCCCCCCCATTCGAGCTATGGTCGAATGG
Source organism: Stomoxys calcitrans (assembly GCF_963082655.1). NCBI lineage: Eukaryota > Metazoa > Arthropoda > Insecta > Diptera > Muscidae > Stomoxys > Stomoxys calcitrans. The sequence goes on along the minus strand of NC_081555.1, from coordinate 170,828,181 downwards.
GGGGGGGATGTTCTTGGGGATGGGCGGCCTCCAAACACTTGTTCCCACATCTGGATATCAAATTCATATTCTACACTGAAATACCTTTTATTTAAGCCCCATAATGCCATGGTCAGTATATAAGTCCTGTTTGGGGGGTGTTTTGGAAAAGGGGTGGACCCCCAGAAACTTGGTCTCACATTTGGATATCAGATTAATTTTAATTTTCTTTAGAAAAAAATCATAGAGATAATATCATAAAAATCCTTATTTAGGTAAAATTTCATATAAATTTTGTCATGAGAGAAAATTTCATAGAAATTTTGTCATGAGAGAAAATTTCATAGAAATTTTGTCTTTAGAATAAATTTCATAGAAATTTTGTCTTTAGAGAAAATTTCATATTTTCATCGAACAAAGCGGTGTGTATCCCCTCTTAATGTTGGCAACATTTGCGAGGTACAATGCCATGCATGGTCATTTGAAAAATTTTCCCCAAAGAGGTGTCGGTGGGTACTTGAACCCAAATTTTAATACCATATTCGTGTTCTGGTCTCCAATTCCTTTCATTTGATACCCATATTGTGCACATTGGACCACTTTCGGATATGGGTGGCGTTTTTGCGGTAAAGGAGAGGGTCCGCCTTCATCCGATATCTAAAAAAAATTATATAGCCTATGTTTCCTTCCCGACAAACATACATGATCTATGAAAATTTTAAGAAAATCGTTTCATCCAAGTATCATAAAGTCATAATGGGTCGAATGGCGTTTTTGAGGGGCAGCGTGGGCCCCTATACTTCGATCTGATTTTGTATGACAGATTCGAAATCTACTCCCAAATATGAATGTCCAATATGTCTGTTTGGGCCACTTTTGGATTTGGAGCGACACGATGGATACTTAGACTGAAATTCAAATACCATATTCGTATTCTACTCTCCAATACCTTTCATTTGATACCTATATAGTCCCAATCGGTCCACTTTTGATTTAGGGTTGTTTTAGGCATAAGGGGGAGGGTACGTCCCCCTTCTCATACCGAAAAATTATATAGCCTATGTTTCCTTCCAGACCAACCGACACAATATGCGAAAATTTCGAGATAATCGGTGGCTGTGATTGGCTAATGTGCCTATTTTGGGCGTTTTGTGGGGGTGAGGTGACCCCCGATACTTCGACATGAATTTGTATGCCAGATTCGTTTTCTACTCCCGCATACTTTTTATTTGATACCCATATTGTCCTTATCGGTCCACTTTTGATTTGGGTGCTGTTTTTGGGGGTAACGTTTTTCAATAAATTATAAAGCCTATTCCTACTTTTTGACCATATTCGTAAACTACTCCCGAATATCTTTCATTTGACTCCCATATTGTCATGATCGTCCAATAAACCTATTTTAAGATGTTTTGGGGTTGGGGTGGCCGCCCAGGTACTTGGACTCAACTTTTATTATGAAATTCGTATTCTACTCTTGAATACTTTTCATTTGAATCCCATACGATTCCGATCGGTCCACTTTTATTTTTGGGTATTACTTTTGGGTTAAGGGGGAGCGTCCGCCCCCCTCCCGATATCAAAAAATTAAATAACCTTTGTTTCCTTCCAGACCAACCTACACAATCTGTTAAAATTTCAAGGCAATCGGTTCAGGCATTTTTGAGTCTACATGAAACAAACAAACAAACCGACAAACAAACACAAATTGAATTTTATATATAAAGAAAAAAGGTATGAAAAATTTTATTTAGAAAAAATTTTTTTTTGAAAAAAATTTCTTTAAAAATTTAGTCCGTAGTAAAATTTTTTAAATTTTTTTTTTTTTGAAGAAAATTTTGTTGAACATTTCTTAAGTTTGTCGCTGTCCCTTTTCCTAAACAAATATCTTTTCTGCCACCCTGTTTATTGCCCACAATGTTTTTATAAATGTTTGTTTCAGCTCATTTTCTCATTGCAGCATCGATGCCGACGAGAAAGTTAAACAAAACTTTGATTAAATGTGAAAACATTTTCCCAAAAAAAAAACCTTAACAAACCAATAAATATTTTGAAACGGGTGTTAATGAACCACATTTTTCTCTGGCTTTCCTTTTTTCGTTTTTTAGTCTCATTTTAAAATAACCATAACATTATCTGGGATTTGAGTACCTCAGCAAGAGAACGGAAATTTATTTGCACAAAATCCTTCGTTTAATTCTTAACTTTTTGTGTTTGGTGCTGCTGGTTTTTGGTGCCATGAAATTACACGACATAAATCACACGATAAAAATGTCACCGACACTTTTTTGTTCGCAACGAGTTGCCTTTCTTTGTTGGGGTTTCGCAGCAACCTACAGCAGACTACAATGATGTCCATAGGGAGTTTTTAAGAATGTTTGCTGCTGTTGTTGGAGCTCGTTGAAAGCAAATACCGTTGAAAATTCGTTAACTTAAAATGCATCTTAATACACAACGCCACACACACACACTCACACACAAACAAATATTTATACACCTCCTCAGACTCTGGCAATGTTAAACAATCCTTTGAACCAGAAGCAAGGTTGCTGTTCATGAAGGCGTGAGTGTTTTGCTTGCTTGAATGTGGGTGGATATTTGGGCATGTGTGTCTATTTTGCTTGCCTTTCCAGCTCTTTCACTTTTCCCCTTTTCTTTATTTAACATCTTGGTGTGTGTGTGTGTGTGTGTGTGAGTAGGTTGGCATGCACTTAACTAAAAATTCCATTGCATGTGCCATTGCTTAAGAATCAAAGCTTACAACTTCAAAGATGTTAAAGCGTCAGATATGCCACAGCGTTAAACAAACTGCTATGATTCCCATGAAAGAGTATGTGTGTGTGTGTGTATACCCCACATTCGTTTACTATGCCAGCATTGTGCTCCAGAGTGTGGTTAAATTTGTTGTAGTTGATGTATCCCCGTGCCTCGTTTTAACTTTTAAATAAAGATTTTTTTTTGGTTGGTAGTTTTGTGGATTTTCTTAGATAGACTTGGATATCGCTATTTGGGCTCCGATATTTGGTAGAACAGTGGTTGAGATAGGTTATGAACCTTGTTGGGGAAAATCTACGATGCTTTATACTTGACGGTTTTGAACTATTCAGATGGTGGTGTCTTAATTATCAAGCAGGACAATCTTGTACCGCTTATTGCGATGAGGGCAGAGGGTTAGTAAAGGAGAATGGTCCAAGTAACCTTAAGATGTTTGGGCCTTAGGTTAGGCTAGGTTTAAGTGGCAGTTTGCCATCAGACTCACTTAGATGTTTCCGCCAATTGTGATACCACAGGAACAGGAGAATAAAGATGCCTTCTATTGGGTTGCCCAAAAAGTAATTGCGGATTTTTTAAAAGAAAGTAAATGCATTTTTAATAAAGCTTAGAATGAACTTTAATAAAATATAATTTTTTAAACTTTTTTTTCTAAAGCAAGCTAAAAGTAACAGCTGATAACTGACAGAAGAAAGAATGCAATTACAGAGTCACAAGCTGTGAAAAAATTTGTCAACGCCGACCATATGAAAAATCCGCAATTACTTTTTGGGCAATCCATTAGTTCCTACCGTTGAATCATCCAGATCGCTTTTAAAAGCCCATCCACTTGCGAATGTTCACATCCGCTAAATCAGACAGGTTCTCAAGATATGAGAACCTAAAGATGAACAGGACACACGCACAGAAGATATTCTATCGTCTCGTCTTCTTCGATGTCCTAACAGCTTCTGCAAAAGTCGTTGCTGGCAACCTCCAGTCTGTCAGCATGTTTTTCCCAATTGACAGTGATCTGTCATGACGGAGACAATGACTGAGACATGTGTTCTAGCCAGTGACCGCAAAGCAGTAGACCTCTTCAAGTCTAGATTAGGCCACATGGTTTTGTAATGCTCACAGTCCCATCTATCATTCGTTGTCCTTTGGGCCTGGTCCTCAAAACTTAGCTTACATGCTGCTAGAGGCATACTCACCGATTCCAGTATCCCCTGGAATGTGTAGGGTAGTGCTAGGCTCGCAAGCTCATCCGCTTTATAATTCCCCGGGATATATCTGTAGCCCCGCAACCAGAACAGTTGAATTTTGAACTGTTCAGCCATCTCGTTGAGAGATCTGTGTCGGATCATCTGTCCTAGCCAGTGACAGCAAAGCAGTAGACCTCTTCAAAGTTTTTGTATGATCACAGCCCCCTCTTTTTGTGACCATCCACCATTCGTTGTCCTTCGGGCCTGGTCCTGAAAACTTAGCTTACATGTTGCTAGAGACATACCCTAAGGTTCCAGTGTCGCCTGGAATGTGTGGGGTAGTGCTAGACTCTCAAGCTCATTTGCTTTAAAATTCCCTAGGATATATCTGTGGCGCGGCACCCAGAACAGGTGAATTTTGAACTGTTCAGCCATCTCGTTGAGAGATTTGTGACAGTCGAGGGCGATTTTTTTGTTCAGAAATACGTTCTCCAGGGATTTAATGGCTGCCTGGCTGTCTCAGAAGATATTTATGGCAATCGTCGTAATGGGATTATATCTTAGCCATTCCAACACTTCCTTAACAGCAAGGATCTCTGCTTTCAAAGCGCCGTCCACCAGACCACAACACCATATAGCATTATGGGTGTGACAACTGCAGTATATACACAATGCATGACACGAGCTCTAACCAGTTATAGATCTTTTGAATACACCCCAAAGCCCACCCGGTCGTCTAGTTTGGAACCATTCGTATAGATGTCTATGTAACTTTTGTTACCAGGGATATCGTAGTTCAAATCGGTTCCATCAGGAATAGTGGTACCGTAGTTTTTATCAAAAAGCGGCTCAGGTAGGGTGTAATCCACACTGAACATCGGATATTGTATCAAGGATAACACAGTGTCCGCAGCCGCCACATGACCAATGAGAAAGCTCCCTTAACCTCACGGCAGTGGTCGCTGCAATTTGGATAGCCCTAATGTCCAGAGGCATAAGATGTTGCATAAAATTTAGTGCATCAGATGGGGTCGTCCTCAGTGCGGTTGTGATGCACAAAGAAGCCATCTTATGGATCCGGTTAAGTATTGAGCAGTAGGTGGACTTTTTAAAGCTCCGTCCACCAGACCACAACACCATATAGCATTATAGGTCTGACAACTGCAGTATATACGCCATGCATGACATGCGATTTAAACCTCCAACTGTTGCCAATGTCTCTCTCCCAGGTATATAGGGCTAGAGTGGCCTTTTTTTCCCTTTCCAAAATGTTGGATTTGAAGTTCAGTCTTCTGTCCAGCAAAACACCCAGTTATTTTACGCAAGCTGTAAATGGATCATTCTCTCCACCCAACGAGAGAGGTTCTACTGTGGGCAACTTGTATCTCCCGCTGAAAAGAACTAATTCTGTGTGGCACGGATTTATACCTAGACCACTTTCGGTAGTCCAATTTGCTGTTGCACGTAGAGCTTTCCAAAGAATATCTCTTTGAGTGCTGGGATACTTTCCCCGCAATTGCCACATCATCAGCATACGCAACCACTTTTACGCCTTTTTCTTCTAGAGACAATAATATGTTGCTATAATCCAAAGTAGAGGAGACAGTACACCTCGTGGAGGTGTTCCTCTGCTGACCCATCTTTTTCGATCCACAGATCCCAAGCCTGACGTAATGCATCTTTTAGTAAGAAAGTTATTTATAAACTTTCTTACGGTAGAGTTGATGCCTAGAAACTCCAAATCCTTCATGACTGTTGTCGGCTTTACATTATTGAAAGCTCCATTGTAGATTCCTTGACAGCGACAGTATCCTCTATGTAGCCGATTAGGTCGTGAGGGGCTCTTTCAGTGGATTTGCCTTTACTATATGCATGCTGCTGCCGGCGATCCCTAGGGATCTTTGCCCTAAGATATGTTTCTATCAATTTCTCAAGAATCTTCAGCATAAAGGATGACAGACTAATAGGACGAAAATCTTTCGCCTTCGTGTGGTAGGGTTTTCCTGCTTTCGGAATGAAAATGACCTACGTGTCCCTCCATCCCACAGGTATATATGACATGCTGATACAAGCAGAGTATATCTCCCTAAGCCAAGGAACCAGTCTATCAGACACAGCTTGTAATTTAACCGGTGATATTGGGTTGCCCAAAAAGTAATTGCGGATTTTTTAAAAGAAAGTAAATGCATTTTTAATAAAACTTAGAATGAACTTTAATCAAATATACTTTTTTTACAATTTTTTTCTAAAGCAAGCTAAAAGTAACAGCTGATAACTGACAGAAGAAAGAATGCAACTACAGAGTCACAAGCTGTGAAAAAATTTGTCAACGCCGACTATATGAAAAATCCGCAATTACTTTTTTGGCAACCCAAAACATTATCAGGGTCTGGCCCAAAGGATTTTCGGCTCAGACACAATATACCTAATAGCCTCCGATGAATGCATAGCAGTGACAACGTTTTCTGGCGCCACGTTGTCCGTTGGAGAATTTCTCGGGAAATGTGTATCAACGAGCAGTTCTAGTGCTTCCTCACTAGACATTGTCCTTACATTCTCTGATTTCTGTCTCGAGGACAGAATCTTCCTTAGCCTAGAGGCCTCAATGGGCCTTGGGCCTTGATTTATTACAAATTTGTTTGAGAAAGTCTCGAGGGCTTTACTGCTTAATTTGCGTTTTCTAAAACTTTGTTATACTTACAAGCCGATGTCTTCATGTACATTAGGTTGATGATCATTTCATTAAAACTTACCTAAAATGAAAAGAAAAAAATAACCATAAATAGTAGTTTATATGTTTATAGCATAACGCCCCGGTTCGCTTCGTTACCCAGGTCTTAATAGAACTCCCGATTTTGTGTAAGATTTCAAAAGTTTTGAGAACTCTCAATGTACCATTTCGAACTGTTTTGTACTTTTTCCCATGAACTACTAGGAACTTCTGAAAAATCTTTTAGTCGCCAATATATACTGCCAAGGTTTAACTGTATTCGACTTTGTATGCCTTTAGCTCATATCATAAAAAAGTACCATTTTCTATGTTTTAGTACCTTAATGTATAAATTTCAAAAAAAATCCTCGCCCGATTTAAAATTTCAAGAAGTACCTGCATCCCAGATTTCAGAGTCCTAGCTGTCGACGTAAAAATACAATTTTGAAGGCTTTTGGTAAGGAAAGGCAAAAGACAGGCGGTGCCATCTTTATAATACCCTACATCTAACCTGCAGGTACAAAGTGGGAGCTATATCTAAATCTGAACCGATTGCGAGGAAACTTTTCAGATATTGTGGTAGTTGTCGAGGTAAGCGTTGTACAAAGATTGGCCATTAAATGTGCATGCAGTGGCTCTAGATGTGAAAATCGGGCGATATTCATATATGGCAGCTATATCTAAATCTAAACCGATGTCCATGAAATTCACCACTAATGTCAAGAGTCAAGAAAGAATCCTTCCGGCAAAATTTCGAGAGAATCTGTTAACAAATGATCATTTAATTGCATTATTACTGCAAATCGGACAAACATATATATACCGATTTTTCCCAATTTCAATAGGCTTCGTTTCTAGGACGAGAAACATGCCTGTACCAAATTTTAAAACGATCGGATGAAAACTGCCGCCTGTAGTTTGTACACAAATTAACATGGACAGACAGACGGACAGGCAGACAGACGGACAGACAGACAGACACATTGTCGGACGGACAGACAGACAGACAGACGGACAGACAGACAGACGGACAGACGGACAGACAGACGGACAGACAGACGGACAGACAGCCGGACATAGCTAAATCGAATCAAAAACTGATTCTGAGTCGATCGGCTTACTTATCAATGGGTCTATCTCTTTTTCCTTCGGGTGTTACAAGCAAATGCACTAAGTTATAGTACACTGTACCACAGTAGTGGTGTGGAGTATAAAAAGTACCATTTTGTATGTTTTAATACCTAAATGTATGAAATACTCTTCAAGTCGCCTAATGTAAAATTTCAAGATGTAACTGCATCCCAAATTTCAGAATCCTAGCTGTTAGCGTAAAAATCTATAGCTATATCCAAATATAGACCGATCAGCCCACTGTGTCAAATATCTGCGAAATTCGAGTAATAAACGTGGTTTTGTCGACCCAAAAACTTAAATCGGGAGGGCGATATATTTGCTGCTATATACAAATATAGCGCCATCTTGACCATAATAGGGACGAATGTCAAAGGTTCCAGCAGAACTCATTGTTCTTTATTTTTGTGCTATGGCAGCAATATCAAAATCTGGACCGATCTTGGCCGTATTAAACAGGGATGTCGGGAAAATTACACAACCCGCTATCCCAAATTTCAGCGAAATTTCAAATTTCAAAGAAATCCGACAATAAATGAGCCTTTTATGGGCCCAAGACCCTAAATCGAGAGAACGGTACATAGGGCAGCTATTTCTAAAACTGAACAGGTCTGAACAGGGATGTAGAGAGGCTTAACACAACTCACAGTACCAAATTTAAGCGATCTCGGATGATAAAAGTAGCTTTAATGGGCCGAAGACTTTATATCTCAGATCGGTCTATATGGGGGCTATATAAAGATATGGTTCGATCTAGCCCATCTTCGAACTTAACCTGCCTATGGACAAAAAATTCAATTTTGTACAATTTTCAATCCCTCTGCACAAAATTTGGCTTGGATTTTTTTTTGTTACTGATCCTAACATATCCGCAAGATGGCACCAAAATCCGTTCAGATTTCGATATAGCTCCCATATATTTATTTTTATCGCCGGATTTGCACTTATGCGGCCGTAGTAACTACAATTTTCAAACGATCTGTTCGAAAAAAGTCGGTTCAAATTAAGAAGTAGCTCTCATATACTTTTACCTATTGCTCTTATTTATAATTGTAGGGTAGGTGTAGGGTATTATATAGTCGGGGCCGCCCAACTTTTGCTTTTCCTTACTGGTTTAATATACAATTTTGGGGCCAAGAGTTTGGGGTACAAATAAAAATAATTTGAGAGTAAACACGACGTTGATATTTTTTTCCGGGCTAAGTATGTGAGTGGCCGCTCCAATCCCTACATATACTTTAAATTGCAAATACTTTTTAACTATGGCAAAAAGGGGGTCAAATCTGGGACGCCCCAAGTGTTTCAGGGACACCCATCTAATATACTCCCCCTAAACCAGACATTTATCTATACCGACAATGGCAACATGTGGCTCAAATGTGCATTTTGGGAGTAGACAATGAGATTGGCAACTCCAATCCACTATCAAAACCAATAGAATGATGTAGATCTTACATCTAAATCCTATATCCAAATATGGTCCGATTCAGCCCGTTCAGAAACTTAACCAGCGTACATAAAAAAGTCGTATCTGTATCAAATTTCAGCTCAAAATCTCAATTTTTGAAGGCTGTGGAGTGATTACAACGGATGAACGAACAGACGGACAGACACACGGGTATCGTTAAATCGTCTTAGAACTTTACGACGAAACAAAATATATATACTTTGTAGGGTCGGAAATTGATATTTCGATGTGTTGCAAACGGAACGACTAAATGAATATACCCCCTATCCTATGGTGGTGGGTAAAACAAGTAAAAACCTGTTAAGTTCCATGCCGAACTTTTCATACCCACCACCGTGGATATATTCATATACCCTCCACCATAGGATGGGGGTATACTAATTTCGTCATTCTGTTTATAAAAAAATGCCAAAAATGCGTCATAGACCCCATAGAGTGTATATATTCTTGATCGTCATGTCATTTTAAGTCGATCTAGCCATATCCGTCCGTCTGTCCGTCCGTCCGTCTGCCCGTCCGTCTGTCTGTCGAAAACACGCTAACTTGCGAAGGAGTAAAGCTAGCCGCTTGAAATTTTGCACAAACACTTTTTATTTGTGTAGGACGGTGGGGTTTGTAAATAGGCCAAATCGGTCTATGTTTTGATATAGCTGCCATATAAACCGATCTTGGGTCTTGACTTCTTTAGAATCTAGAGGGAGCAATTCTTATCCGATTGGAATGAAATTTTGCACGACGTGCTAAGTATGGTTCAAATTGGTCCATAGCCTGATATAGCTGCCATATAAACCACCGATCTTGGGTCTTGACTTTTTGAGCCTATAGAGGGCTCTGTTATGATATCCAACAACTGTGCCAAATTAGGTTCAAATTGGTCCATAACCTCATATAGCTGCCATATAAACCGATCTTGGGTCTTGACTTCTTCAGCCTCTAGAGGGCGCAATTCTTATCCGATTGAAATGAAATTTTTCACGACGTATTTTGCTATGACTTCCAACAACTGTGCCAAGTATGGTTCTAATCGGTCCATAGCCTGATATAGCTGTCATATAAACCGATCCTGGATCTTGATTCTTGAGCCTATAGAGGGCTCTGTTATGATATCCAACAACTGTGCCAAATTAGGTTCAAATTGGTCAATAACCTCATATAGCTGCCATATAAACCAATCTTGGGTCTTGACTTCTTCAGCCTCTAGAGGGCGCAATTCTTATCCGATTGGAATGAAGTTTTCCACGACGTGTTTTGTTATGACTTCCAACAACTGTGCTAAGTATGGTTCAAATCGGCTCATAACCTGATATAGCTGCCATATAAACCACCGATTTGGGGTCTTGACTTCTTGAGCCTTTAGAGGGCGCAATTCTTATCCGATTAGAATGAAATTTTGCACAACGTATTTTGCTATGACTTCCAAAAACTGTGCCAAATTAGGTTCAAATCGGTCCATAGCTGCCATATAAACCTATCTTGGGTCTTGACTTCTTGAGCCACTAGAGGGCGCAATTTTTATCCGATTGTAATGAAATTTTGCACGACGTGTTTTGCTATGACTTCCAACAATTGAGCTAAGTATGATTCAAATCGGTCCATAACCTGGTATAGCTGCCATATAAACCGATCTTGGGTCTTGACTTCTTGAGCCTCTAGAGGGCGCAATTCTTATCGGATTGGAATGAAATTTTGCACTACGTGTTTTGCTATGACTTCCAACAACTGTGCCAAATTAGGTTCAAATCGGTCAATAACCTGATATAGCTGCCATATAAACCGATCTTGGGTCTTGACTTCTTGAGCCTCTAGAGGTCGTAATTATTCTCCGATTTGCCTGAAATTTTGTACGACGGATCCTCTAATGACCATCAACATACGTGTTTATTGAGGTCTGAGTCGGTTTATAACCTGCTATAGTCCCCATATAAATCGATCTCTCTATTTTACTTCTTGAGCCCCCAAAGGGCGCAATTCTTATTCCAATTGACTAACATTTTTCGCAGGTCTCCAACATAAAATTTAATTGTGATCCAAGCCGGACCATATCTTGATATCGCTCTAATAGCAGAGGAAATCTTTTCTTTTATCCTTTTCTTGCCTAAGAAGAGATGCCGGGAAAAGACCTCGACAAAAGCGATCCATGGTGGAGGGTATAAAAGATTCGGCCCGGCCTAACTTTACACGCTTTTACTTGTTTTTTGTTTTGTTTACATTTTAGCCCCTTGGTCACTTTCCTCAGATATCATCATATAGATGAAGATTATATCATCAATCAATCTTAAAAACACCATGTCCTTTTTTGTTGGGCCTGCGACAAAGGTATATGGCCAAAATTATGCTTCTAAGCACTAAAGCCTTGAAATCATTGTTTGCGACACCTTCACCATAAAGGGCTGATGAGTGCTTATGCGTTTGTTAGTGTGGGTGAGTGAGTGTGAGAAACTTTCAAGTGTGGTTATTTGGGGCCACTGTGCCTCTTGGAAGGTGTCGTGCATCTTCATCTTTGTTGAAGGGCTTTGTTGGCGCACTTTCTTGTTTTCGTGTTATGCTAAGTTCAGCTGTAAGTGACACCATAAACTGCATGTTCATTTTGACGAAGCTCTTACAACAGGAGGAGTAGGGAGGCGGGGAGAATGTCATAGAGCACAACAAAAACACACTTGGCCCAACCAGTCATAGGGGGGGAGAAAAAACATTTCAAGCCATACTATGTTTATTCTACGGCATGAAGGGAAGAAAGGTGTTGTCGAAAAAAAAAAGACAAAAGCAAAAAAAAAAAATCCCTCATCAATTATATGCGTCGACAGGGGTGCTCATTTGAACAATAGAAGGGTGTTGTAAAGAACAGAACAAAAAAAAAACCCCCCAACAGAAGGGGGTCTCTTGTAAGCACTTCTTACAACCATAAAGTGCTTATTAAGATAACATGTGGTTTGGGTCAGAAAACCAAACCAAAAAGGGATACCCCAACAACACAAAACAATTGAAGGCGAAATTTATGTTACAAACTTTGGAAAACAAATACAAATTGGGGGTGTTTAGAATTTTCTCTGAATTTTGTTGTTGTTGTTGTTGTGTTTTTAGTACCAACTTCCACAGATCATTGTTGTGGCATTATCGTTAAATGCTTGGATCTAATCTGTTTCCGAGAAATATTTTGAAAAGCTTTGATGTGTGTTGGAAAACTTTTTTTCCATTTTGTAAAGTTGGGAAACAAAAGACAGGGAAAAGGGATGGTTTATTTTGGGATGTTTATAGTGAAAAGACTAAGCAATTTTTATCATAAAGAAAAGAAGATTTACGACATAATTTATAGATTTAAATAGATTCTTACGCATACTGCATTTTAAGACTATAGACTTTAATGCGTAAGCTAAGTATATTTCATAGGTACTGGCAAAGTATTAACACGTAAAAGCGTTCTAAGCTCGGCCGGGCCGAATCTTGGGAACCCACCACCATTGATTCTGCTAAAGTATGGAAGCTATATCTGGTTATACACCGATTTAGACTGTACTTTGTATAGTTGTTGTAAGTGATAACAGTACACCATGTGCAAAATTTCAGCCAAATCGGCTGAAAATTGAGGCTTCCAGGGGCTCAAGAAGTCAAATCGGGAGATCGGTTTATATGGGAGCTATATCAGGTAACAGACCGATTTGGACCGTACTTGGCATAGCTATTGAGAGTCGTAACAGAACACCATGTGCAAAATTTCAGCCAAATCGGCTGAAAATTGTGGCTTCCAGGGGCTCAAGAAGTCAAATCGGGAGATCGGTTTATATGGGAGCTATATCAGGTAACAGACCGATTTAGACTGTACTTTGCATAGTTGTTGGAAGTCATAACAGAACACCATGTGAAAAATTTCAGCCAAATCGGCTGAAAATTGTGGCTTCCAGGGGCTCAAGAAGTCAAATCGGGAGATCGGTTTATATAGGAGCTATATCGGATAACAGACCGATTTGGACCGTACTTGGCATAGTTGTTGGGAGTCATAACAGAACACCATGTGCAAAATTTCAGCCAAATCGGCTGAAAATTGTGGCTTCCAGGGGCTCAAGAAGTCAAATCGGGAGATCGGTTTATATGGGAGCTATATCAGGTAACAGACCGATTTGGACTGAACTTGGCATAGTTGTTGGAAGTCATAACAGAACACTATGTGCAAAATTTCAGCCAAATCGGCTGAAAATTGAGGCTTCCAGGGGCTCAAGAAGTCAAATCGGGAGATCGGTTTATATGGGAGCTATATAAAAATCTGAATCGAGATGGTCCATTTGGAATCCCCAACGACCTACACCAATATCTACATATATAAAAATTAATTTTAGTTTGTTTGTATGTTTGCTTGTTTGTTTGTTTGCTTGTTTGTTTGTTTGTTTGTGGGTTTGTAAATTTGTTTGTTCCGCATAGACTAAAAAATGGCTAAACCCATTTCTTTGAAATTTTCACAGATTGTGGGGAGTGGTCCGGAAGGAGCAATAGGCTATATAATTTGATATCGGGAGGGGGGCGGACCCTCCCCCTTACCCCAAAAGTACCAGCCAAAAATATAAGTGGACCCATTGGGACAATATGGGACTTAAATGAAATGTATTAAAGAGTAGACTACAAATTCCATAACAAAAGGTGGGTCCAAGTACATGGGGGGTGGCCCCAGCCCCAAAACTCCTTGAAATAGGTTATTTGACGATCTGGAACAATATGGGACTCAAATGAAAGGTATTCGGGAGTAGATTACGAATATGGTCAGGAAGGGGGAATTGGCTTAATAATTCATTGATAACGGAAGGGGGCGGACCCTCTACCATTACCCCAAAAACACCACCCAAAATCAAAAGTGGACCGATAAGAATAATATGGGTATCAAATGAAAAGTATGCGGGAGTAGATAACGAATCTGGCATACAAATTCATGTCGGAGTATAGGGGGTCACCCCACGCCCATAAAAGCGCTCAAAATGGACACATTACCCAACCACGGATAAATGGGTCTCGGTTTGTTTGTTCCGTATAGAAACGGCAGAACCGTTTTTTCTCGAAATTTTTGCATATTGTGTAGGTTGGTCTGGAAGGAAAAATGGCCTATATAATTTTTCGGGGGACGGACCCTCCCCCTTATGCCAAAAAACACCACCCAAAATCAAAATTGGACCGATCGGGACAATATGGGTATCAAATGAAAAGTATGCGGGAGTAGATAACGAATCTGGCATACAAATTCATGTCGAAGTATAGGGGGTAACCCCACTGCCACGAAAACGCCAAAAATGGGCACTCTAGCTAATCAAGGATATATGGGTTTGTTTATTCCGTATAGACTGAAAATAGGCAGAACCGATTTCTTTGAAATTTTCACAGATTGTGGGGAGTGGTCCGGAAGGAAACATAGGCTATATTATTTTTCGGTACCGTAAGGGTGACGGACCCTCCCTCTTATGCCAAAAACACCACCCAAAATCAAAATTGGACCGATCGGGACAATATGGGTATTAAATGAAAAGTATGCGGGAGTAGATAACAAATTTGGCATACAAATTCATTTCGAAGTGTAGGGGGTAACCCCACTCCCACAAAAACGCGCAAAATGGGCACTCTAGCTAATCACGGATACATGGGTCTCGGTTTGTTTGTTCCGTATAGACTGAAAAACGGCAGAACCGATTTTCTCGAAATTTTCGCATATTGTATAAGTTGGTCTGGAAGGAATCATAGGCTATATATTCCAGATGGCAACACCGGGTTTCCGTCTATCGAAGACTGTGGCACTAACAGCAGTGCCTCGCAATCGACCTTAAGTGTCGTCTCAGGTAACCGGTCGGAAACCTCTTCCATTTCTTCCAGGTTTCCTATCGTCGCCTTGATTATACCGCGATGGTATACTCTCTGTTTGTCCACCATCCATCCTCCCATCGCCTGAAGTTTCATAGCCGCAAAGGCTGCCTCACACTTAATCTGTATATCTATGGGTCGGATATTTAGAATTTTGTTGTTAGTTTTTAATTTAAAATTTATTTTAATGCTTTTTATACCCTGCACCATAGGATGGGGCTATACCAATTTTGTCATTTTTGTTTGTAGCACCTCGAAATATGCGTCTGAAACCCCATAAAGTATATGTTCTTGATCGTCATATCATTTTAAGTCGATCTAGCCATCTCCGTCCGACTGTCCATTCGTTTGTCCGTCCGTTTGTCCGTCCATCTGTCGTCTGTCTGTCCGTCCGTCTGTCCGTCCGTCTGTCCGTCCGTCTGTCCGTCCGTCTGTCCGTCCGTCTGTCCGTCCGTCTGTCCGTCCGTCTTTCCGTCCGTCCATCTGTCTGTCGAAAGCACGCTAACTTTCGAAGGAGTAAGGCTAGCCTCTTGAAATTTTGCACAAATATTTTCTATAAGCGTAGGTCGGTTGGGATTGTAAATGGGCCAAATCGGACAATTTATTGATATAGCTGCCATATAAACCGATCTTGGGTCTTGACTTCTTGAGCCTCTAGAGGGCGCAATTCTTGTCCGATTTGGCTAAAATTTCACATGAGATGCTTTGTTATGACTTTCAATAACTGTGCTAAGTATGGCGCAAATCGGTACATAACCTGATATAGCTGCCATATAAACAGATCTGGAATCATGACTTCTTGAGCCTCTAGAGGGCGCAATTCTTGTCCGATTTGGCTAAAATTTCACATGAGATGCTTTGTTATGACTTTCAATAACTGTGCTAAGTATGGCGCAAATCGGTACATAACCTGATATAGCTGCCATATAAACAGATCTGGAATCATGACTTCTTGAGCCTCTAGAGGGCGCAATTCTCATCCGATTTATTGAAATTTTGTACAACGGCTTCTCTCATGACCTTCAACATACGTATCTAATACGGTCTGAATCGAGGAATAGCTTGATACAGCTCCCATATAAGCCGATCTCCCGATTTTGCCTCTACAAGGCGCAATTCTTATCCGAATGAACTAAAGTATTACACAATGACTTCTACATTCGTTTATGGTCCGAATCGGATTATAACTTGATATAGCTCCAATTGCATAACAGTTCTTATTCAATTATCTTTGTTTGCCTAAAAAGAGATACTGCGCATAGAACTCGACAAATGCGATCCATGGTGGAGGATACATAGAATTCAGCCCGGCCGAACTTAGCACGCTTTTACTTGTTTATTCTCAAATACCTTTCATTTGAGTACCATATTGTCATAATGGGTCAATCAACCTATTTGACTTATTTTGGGAAAGAAAAGCGCCACCTTTACTTGAACAGAAATTTAATGTCATATTCGTAATCTACTCTCAAATAACTTTCATTTGACTCCCATATAGACATGGTTGACTGATATGCCCATTTGGGGTATTTGGGGGTGGGGCGTCCTCCCACTACTTGGACCTAATTTTTTATGCCATATTTGTAATCCACTGTCGAATACTTTTCATTTTGAGGCCCATATGGACATGAACGTCGAATTTATGTGTTTAGAGGAGTTTTTGGTTTGGGAGGCCCGCTGGGTTTTTGGATTCGAATTTTAATACGATATTGGTTTTCTAGCCTCCAATACCTTTCATTTGACACCCATATTGCGCCTATCGGTCCACTTTTGGTTTTGGATGGGGTTTTTGAGGTAGGTGGGAGGGACTGCCCCCATTCGATATCTAAAAATCTATAGAGCCTATGTTTCCTTCCTGACAGACTTACACAATCTGTGAAAATTTTAAGAAATTCGGTTTAGCCATTTCTGATTCTACAGCTCAAACAAAAAAAAACCGACTCCCATATAAAGGGTGATTTTTTTGAGGTTAAGATTTTCATGCATTAGTATTTGACAGATCACGTGGGATTTCAGACATGGTGTCAAAGAGAAAGATGCTCAGTATGCTTTGACATTTCATCATGAATAGACTTACTAACGAGCAACGCTTGCAAATCATTGAATTTTATTACCAAAATCAGTGTTCGGTTCGAAATGTGTTCATTCACCGTTCAGCGATGAGGCTCATTTCTGGTTTAATGGCTACGTAAATAAGCAAAATTGCCGCATTTGGAGTGAAGAGCAACCAGAAGCCGTTCAAGAACTGCCCATGCATCCCGAAAAATGCACTGTTTGGTGTGGGTTGTAAGCTGGTGGAATCATTGGACCGTATTTTTTCAAAGATGCTGTTGGACGCAACGTTACGGTGAATGAACACATTTCGAACCGAACACTGATTTTGGTAATAAAATTCAATGATTTGCAAGCGTTGCTCGTTAGTAAGTCTATTCATGATGAAATGTCAAAGCATACTGAGCATCTTTCTCTTTGACACCATGTCTGAAATCCCACGTGATCTATCAAATACTAATGCATGAAAATCCTAACCTCAAAAAAATCACCCTTTAGTCATGATGGGTCATTTTTCACGGCTGAGGGGTGACCCCCTATACTTCGATCTGATTTTGTATGCCAGATTCGTAGTCTACTCCCGAATACCTTTCATTTGAGGCCCATATTGAAATTGGATGCCCAATATGTCTGTTTGGGAGAATTTTAGGGTTGGGGCGGCCCGATGGGTACATAGATCCAAATTTTAATATCATATTCGTATTCTATTTTCCACTACCTTTCATTTGATACCCATATTGTACCGATCGGTCCACTTTTGATTTTGGGTGGTGTTTTTTTGGGTAAAAGGGGGAGGGTCCGCCCCCTTCCGTTATCAATAAATTTTAAAGCCTATTCCTACTTCCTGACGATATTCTACTCCCGAATATCTTTTATTTGACTCCCATATTGTCATGATCGTCAAGTAAACCTATTTTAGGGGGTTTTGAGGCTGGGGCTGCCCCCAGGTACTTGGAACCTACTTTTGTTATTAAGTTCGTACTTAACTCTTGTATACCTTTCACTTCAATCCCATATAGTCCTGATCGGTCCACTTTTATTTTTGAGTAGTACCTTTGGGGTAAGGGGGAGGGCCCGCTCCCCTTTCGATATCGAAAAATTATATAGCCAATGTTTCCTTCCACACCAACCTATACAATATGCGAAAATTTCGAGAAATCGATTCTGCCGCTTTTGAGTCTATGCGGAACAAACAAATCGACTCCCATATATCCGTGATTGGCTAATATGCCCCTTTTTTGGCGTTTTTGCTGGGGTGGGGTGACCCCCTATACTTCGACATGAATTTGTATGCCAGATTCGTTATTTACTCCCGGTACCAAATGAAAAGTAGATACCCATATTGTTCCGATCGGTCCACTTTTGATTTTGGGTGGTGTTTTTTTTGGGTAAAGGGGGAAGATCCCCTGCCTTCCGAAATCCACAAATTATAAAGCCTATTTCTCCTTCCTGCCCAATATTCGCAATCTACTCCCGAATACCTTTCATTTGAGTACCATATTGTCATGATCGTCAAATAAACCTATCTTAAGGGGTTTTGGGCTGGGGCGGCCCCCCCAGCTACTTGGACCCAACTTTTATTATGAAATACGTACTCTACTCTTGAATACCTTTCATTTGAATCCCATATTGTCCCGATCGGTCCACTTTTATTTTTGGGTAGTACTTTTGGGGTAAGGGGGAGGGCCCGCTCCCCTTCCGATATCGAAAAATTATATAGCCTATCTTTCCTTGCAGACCAACCTACACAATCTGTGAACATTTTTAAGGTAATCGGTTCAGCCGTTTTTGAGTCTATACGGAACAAACAAGATTTGAGTATATGAATAAGTTTTTAGTTTCTGCATCTGCGATTCATTGGAGAGGGACAATACTATTTGGACTAGCTGAATATCAACGAGCTTTTACTTCTTCCTAGGTTTTTCTCCATTTGTAGAATTTGTACAACGAATGCACATTCAAAGTTGTTACCTTAACCCTTTTCTGGTAACAATGTTTAAATTTTGCCTAAAACTCATAAACTGTACGGTGAGTCTTTTATCTCTTCCATGTCGTTAAACAATTGCTGTTAAGGTTTAATGTATTTTACACGAACTTTTTATGAGTTTTTAGCAAAAAAGGACATAAAATATATGATGGCGAATTACGAAGCTTCAAGAAATAAAGGCGTGATATTTGATTCTATTTTCAAAAACTGAAGGGGAAACTTTGAATAAGAAAATTTTGAAATGTCTTTAAAACGTTGCTTGAACTATGTTTTCTTTTTTATACCCACCACCGAAGGATGGGGGTATATTCATTTTGTCATTCCGTTTGCAACACATCGAAATATCCATTTCCGACCCTATAAAGTATATATATTCTTGATCAGCGTGAAAATCTAAAACGATCTAGACATGTCCGTCCGTCTGTCCGTCTGTCTGTTGAAATCACGCTACAGTCTTTAAAAATTGAGATATTGAGCTGAAATTTTGCACAGATTCTTTTTTTGTCCATAAGCAGGTTAAGTTCGAAGATGGGCTATATCGGACTATATCTTGATATAGCCCCCATATAGACCGATCCGCCGATTTAGGGTCTTAGGCCCATAAAAGCCACATTTATTATCTGATTTTGCTGAAATTTGGGACAGTGAGTTGCGCTGCGCCCTTCGACATCCTTCGTCAATTTGGCTCAGATCGGTCCAAATTTGGATATAGCTGCCATTTAGACCGATCCTCAGATTAAGGGTCTTAGGCCCATAAAAGCCACATTTTATATCCGATTTGGATGAAATTTGGCACAGTGAGTTGTGTTAGGCCCTTCAACATTCTTCGTCAATTTGGCTCAGATCGGTTCAGATTTGGATATAGCTGTCATATAGACCGATCTCTCGATTTAAAGTTTTGGGCTCATAAAAAGCGCATTTATTGTCCGATGTCGCCGAAATTTGGGACAATGACTTGTGTTGGGCCCTTCGATATTAGTCTTCAATTTGGCTCAGATCGGTAAAGATTTGGATATAGCTGCCAAATAGACCGATCTCTCGGTTGAACTCGGTTGATATCTATAGAGCTGCTATGGGGCTTAAGGTATGCATTTTTCACTGGATTTTGACGAAATGTGGTTCACATATATACCCAAGGTGGTAGGTATCCAAAGTTCGGCCCGGCCGAACTTAACGCCTTCTTACTTGTTTTTGTTAAATTAGGAAAACCGCAATAAAGCCTTAAAGTACCACCCTGTTAAGATGACTCATATTTTGCCCTTCTCCTACTCATTTATTGTAGGTGAAGAGGAAGGCATATCCTTGTTAGCGACATGACAAGTTGATGAGCATGGTGGTGTTGATGATGATGATGTGGGAGATTAGGGATACATGTATTTGGTTTATTATTTCCGCTGGCTTCACACATCTCAACATCTCAACCTGCATGTTAAGTTACTGTTGTTGCAAAGAAGACATGACGTTGAATACACTCACACTTGGTAGCTGTGAAATACATTTATACTTGGGTGCCTTAAAATACTCACACACACTTGCATCCCTTTGAAGTGGGAAAGAGTGAGTTAAGGTCTTGCAAATGTGCGCGAGTGTGTGTGTGTGTGTGTGTGCGTGCCAGGAAAATTATATGCCTTTTAGCCTTTACAATCAAGTTACTTTAACTGTTTATGTCTGGTTGCAGGTGCTCTGCTGTGTTGTTCGTCCCCCCCTCCCCCCCCCCATAATCATTACACACACTCTCACCCAAGTTTGTATTATCATGGTTTTGTGGGAGCCTTAGGCTACCAGCAGGTGTTTGTTTGAGTTTCTAATACATTTCGTGCTTTGTTAAATGGATTTCTTTTTCAGACATCCTTTCTTTGAAAAAAAAGACGCAGAGATGCAAAGCAACAATTCTATGCCTTTTTCCATTTTTGAGTTTTGAGCCATTTTGTGTGTGTGTGTTTTTTTTTTTTGAAAAATTCTTTTCTTTTCAAAATGGGCATGCCACCACCAGAAAAAAAAAGCATCACAAGCAAAGGAAGTATTTCTGCTATCTTAGATCAGCATTTAACTGGCAAAGGCTTCGAGTAGCTACTCTCACTACACACGGGCGCCTTGAGTGCCAGCCAGACAATGAGAGAAGTTGAGGATATGCTTACACACTCATAGACAGGCAATATGAGTCACCTTTGCGATATGAGTCTTAAGTGGAGTACGCACCTCAAACGAATTTTTCGGTTGCAGTCAAGAAATGTATGTCTTGTGTAGACTACAAGATGGCGGAAAATACCAATTTATAAATTTAACCGAATTTGAACCATTTTTGGCTAGTACAATACTTATGGACTGCAATTAAACGTTTTTATTTGCAAATAACTTTATTTCATGCTGCATGGACCTATCAAAACATACATTTCGAAAAAAAATTCTGTATTACCTTATATGTCACGCTGCAACGCAAAGAAAATTTCATTTGAGCTGCGTACCTGCAAGCGAAATTTTCGGTAACAGTATCGGTAACGAAAATTTCGCTTAACAGCGAAAATTCCGCCAGAGGTGCATACTGCCCTTTAAAGGGAACTAACAAACAAAGGGTCAGGGTTGCCAATCATATACATAAAAATCTATTTGTGTTTGTTTGTGTGTTCCTTATAGATTCAGAAAAGGCTGAACAGATCTTCTTGAAATTCACAGATGATGCATAATGAACCCGTGGTGAAAATAGGGTACTAAATTTTTTGATATCTGAAGGGGGGGCGGACCCTCCCCTTACCCAAATTTTTGGAAATGTCAGATCTCGGAGATGGGTGGTGCGATTTAAGCGAAATTTTGTGTAATCCCATATAGTACCCTAAAAATAAAAATTTGTTATCCTAATTTCGGATGGGGTACCTAGGGGGGCCGCCCCACCCTAAAACCTACCAAACATATATTTACACCAATCACGACAATATGGGACTCAAATGAAAGGTATTTAGGATAAGAAAACGTATATGATATCCAATTGTCGGACCAAGTGTTAGGGGGGGCCACCCCAACCCCCAAAACACCCCTAAATCGGACATATTTACCGACCATGGCAATATGGGACTCAAATGAATGGTATTTGCGAGTACAATATGAATCTGATATCCAAATGTGGGACTAGGTTTCTGGGGGTCCACCCCTTTCCCAAAACACGTCCCAAACAGGACTTATTTACTGACCACGGCAATATGGGGCTTAAATAAAAGCTGTTTGAGTATGGAATTCGAATCTGATATTCAAATATGGGACCAAGTGTTTGGGGGACGCCTCTCCCCAAAAACATACCCCAAAGGGGACAAATTTACGACCATAGCAATATGGGGCTCAAATTAAAGGTGTTTGGGAGTAAAGCACGAATCTGATATCAATATTCGGGAAAGTGGGGCCACCCACCCCCACAACACTATCCACATAGGAAGTATTTGCTGACTATTGCAATATGAGGCTCAAATAAGAGGCTTTTTAAAATGGAACACGAATCCGATATATATTTTCAAGACCAACTCACTGAGTGGCAGCCCATCCCCCAAAACACCCCCCAAGCCTGTCATGTTTGGCGACTATGGAAATATGGGGCTCAATTTAAAGGGAGTCGACCATGTATCTGATATCAACATTATCATTTGTGTTTGTTTGTCGGTTTGTTAGTTCACACCATGGGGGTACATGGGGAGCCGCCCCAGCCCCAAAACCCCTAAAAACAGGTTTATTTGACAATCATGACAATATGGGACTCAAATGAAAGGTATTCGGGAGTAGTTTACGAACATGGTCAGAAAGTAGGAATAGGCTATATTATTTATTGATAACAGAAGGGGGTCGGACCCTTCACCGCTACCCCAAAAACACCACCCAAAATCAAAAGTGGACCGATAAGGACAATATGGATATCAAATGAAAAGTATGGGGGAGTAAAGAACGAATCTGGCATACAAATTCATGTCGAAGTATAGGGTGTCACCCCACCCCACAAAAGCGGGTCCAAAATGGGCACATTAGCCAATCACTGATATATGGGACTCGGTTTGTTTGATCCGTGTAGACTGAAAAATGGCAGAAACGAGTTTCTCGAAATTTTTGCTTATTGCACAGGTTGGTCTGCAAGAAAACATAGGCTGTATAAATTTTCGGTATCGGAAGGGGGACGGACTTATGCCACTTATGCCAAAAACACAACCCCAAATCAAAAGTGGTCCGATCGGGACGATATAGGTATGAAATGAAAGGTATTGGAGAGTTGAATACGAATATGGTATTAAAATTTGAGTCGAAGTACGCATCGGGCCGCCCCAACCCCAAAACTTCCCCAAACAGACTTATTGGACGTTCATTTCAATATGGGGCTTAAGTGAAAGGTATTCGGGAGTAGATTTCGACAGAAAGACAGACAGACAGACAGACAGACGGACAGACAGACAGACGGACAGACAGACGGACAGACAGACAGACGGACAGACAGACAGACAGACAGACAGACAGACAGACAGACAGACAGACAGACAGACAGACAGACAGACAGACGGACAGACAGACAGACAGACAGACAGACAGACAGACAGACGGACAGACAGACAGACGGACAGACAGACAGACAGACAGACGGACAGACAGACGGACAGACAGACGGACAGACAGACGGACAGACAGACGGACAGACAGACGGACAGACAGACAGACAGACAGACGGACAGACAGACGGACAGACAGACAGACGGACAGACGGACAGACAGACAGACGGACAGACAGACGGACAGACAGACGGACAGACAGACAGACGGACAGACAGACAGACAGACAGACAGACAGACAGACAGACAGACAGACAGACAGACAGACGGACAGACAGACAGACGGACAGACAGACGGACAGACAGAAGGACATGGCTAAATCGAATCAGAAAATGGTTCTGAGTCGATCGGTATACTTATCAATGGGTCTATTTCTCTTCCTTCTGGGTGTTACAAACAAATTCACTTAGTTTTAATACCCCGTACCACAGTAGTGGTGTAGGGTATCAAAATAAAATAGAATGTAGGATAAGTTTTAAGACAAAATATCTAAAATTATAAAAAATAAATTAAACATTTGTTTTGGCAACCCTGTTCCCAGGTATTTACCTCAACATTTTTTCCTTAAGAACAAATTTAAGATATGTCTTATCCCTTGCCTTCCATATTGCGTGGAGGGGGGATTGTTGCATTTGAATCCCTTGACTATCATGGAAGAAAATCTTTTTGATTTAATTTTTTTCCTTGTCATTGCCTATGCTCTTTTCTCTAACAAGTGACAGTTTTTGGATTCAAAAAAAAAAAAAAAAAAAAAATAGCTTTGGGCCATTCTATGCCGCCAATGTTGACAATTGTTGGTGATTTCCCTTTTTTTCGGGTTCCTTACCATGGAAATGAATAATATCAAGGTTCCTTTTGGGGGTAATTGAATTTGACAGCGATTACATTGTCGTTGCCTTTTCGGATGGGGGTTTTTTTTTTAAGGTAAAGCTTCATCACTGGCTTTTGTGTAGATTGGCGGCAATAGTTGTAGGAGTCAAACGAATTGAACTAATCAAATTTTTGGGCAAATCCTTGATATGGAAATTGCTGTCAGTAAATTGGATAAAGGTGTTGCAGCTCAAATTGGTGTTTATTCTTGTTTCTTTTCGTGTGCAGATAAAGTGGGACATTTATTTTCTAGGTGCTGCTAGAGCAGGAAACAAGTGACACTTTAAACGGGCATGCCATTTGTAAACTCTTGATGTGTGAGTGAAGTAATTTTTCATAGAGGTCCTTTGAGATAAAATCGGGTAATGGTGTTGCTAGGATAGGTGAGGTTTAAGGAAAATTATTTATGCATGAAAGAAACAGGTGCTCAAAGGACACCTTCTGTTTGAAAGGTGATTTTTGGTTGATGAAATTAATCTATAAATAAATAAGCCTACAAAAAACAAAAAGAAAGCAAAAATCTTTAGAAAAATTTCTAATTTCAAAACCAAAAACTGTTTAGTGGAAAAAATTTATTTGAAAACTAATTTATATTTTGTAAAAGACTAGCCGAACTGAGCCCGCTCCATGCGCCTTCTTTAACTCCTAAAATCTTTTTAGGATGGGGACACTTCATCCTTAATGAGGATATCGAATTTGCAGCCTATGACGCTGAACGCGTTCGAATCCTGGCGAGAACATCGGACAAAGCGGTGTTTATCCCCTCTTAATGTTGGCGACATTTGCGGGGTACAATGCCATGCATGGTTATTTACAAAATTTTAACCAAAGAGGGGTCGCACTGCGGGACGCCGTTCGGACTCGGCTATAAAAAAGGTCCTTATCATTGAGTTTAACTTGAATCGAAAAGCACTCATTGATGTGTGAGAATTTGCCCCTTCTCAGTTCCTGGTGGTAAAGTTTTTCCTTAGGGTAATGTTCTCATTAGGGGAGGAATGACACCTCAGACATTTCGACTCAAATATGGATATCAAATTCGTGATGCATTTGAAAATCCCTTGAATTTGAGCTCCATATTGCCAAGGCCGGTATATATTGGGTTGCCCAAAAAGTAATTGCGGATTTTTTAAAAGAAAGTAAATGCATTTTTAATTAAACTTAGAATGAACTTTAATCAAATATACTTTTTTTACACTTTTTTCTAAAGCCAGCTAAAAGTAACAGCTGATAACTGACAGAAGAAAGAATGCAATTACAGAGTCACAAGCTGTGAAAAAATTTGTCAACGCCGACTATATGAAAAATCCGCAATTACTTTTTGGGCAACCCATTATGAACCGTTTGGAGGGTGTTTTGGGGCTGGGGCGGCCACAGGCACATTGCACTGAAAATAGATATCAAATTCGTTCTTTATTCCCAAACTGAAATGATTTTCAGTTTAGGTGGTGCTTAAGAACCCCAAAACACTTGGCTCTAAAATTGGATATCAAATTCGTTTTCCCTCACTCTCAAATACCTTTCATTTGAGTCCCATATTGTCATAATGGGTTAAATAACCCATTTGAGGTATCTTTAGAAGAAAAAGCGTCACCTAGACTTGAACGCAAATTTTAATGTCATTTTAATGTCCCTAATAACATTCATTTGAGTCTCATACAGCCATGGTCGGCTAATATGGCCATACGGGGGTATTTGGTGTTGGGCGACCTCCCATTACTTGGACCTAATGTTTTATGCCATATTTGTAATCTACTGCCTAATACTTTTCATTTGGGTCCCATATTGACATGAACTTCGAATATATCTGTTTAGTGAAGTTTGGTGGTTGGAGGGGAGGGGCCGCTGGATACTTGGTCCCAAATATAAATACCATATTCGTTTTCTGGTCTCCAATACTTTTCATTTGATACCCTTATTGCGCCCATCGCACCACTTTCAGATATGGGTGGAGATTTTGGGGTAAGGGGGAGGGTCCGCCTCCATCCGATAACTAACAAGTAAAAGCGTCTAAGTTCGGCCGGGCCGAATCTTATATACCCTCCACCATGAATCGCATTTGTCGAGTTCTTTCCCGGCATCTCTTCTTAGGCAAAAAAGGATATAAGAAAAGATTTGCTCTGCTATTAGAGCGATATCAAGATATGGCCCGAACACAATTAAATTATATGTTGAAGACCTGTGTAAAATGTCAGCCAATTCGAATAAGAATTGCGCCCTTTGGGGGCTCAAGAAGTAAAATAGAGAGATCGATTTTTATGGGAGCTGTGACGGGCTAAAGACCGATTCAGACCATAATAAATACGTATGTTGATGGTCATGAGAGGATCCGTCGTACAAAATTACAGGCAAATCGGATAATAATTGCGACCTCTAGAGGCTCAAGAAGTCAAGATCTCAGATCGGTTTATATGGCAGCTATATCAGGTTATAAACCGATTTAAACCTTATTTGACACAGTTGTTGAAAGTAAGAATAAAATACGTCATGCAAAATTTCAGCCAAATCGGATAGGAATTGAGCCCTCTAGAAGCTCAAGAAGTCAAGTCCCCAGATCTGTTTTTTTGACAGCTATATCAGGTTATAGACCGATTTGAATCATACTTGGCACAGTTGTTGGACATCATAACAAAACACGTCGTGCGAAATTTCATTCCAATCGGATAAGAATTGCGCCCTCTAGAGGCTCAAGAAGTCAAGACCCCAGATCGCTTAATATGACAGCTATATCAGATTATGAACCGATTTGAATCATACTTGGCACAGTTGTTGGACATCATAACAAAACACGTCGTGCGTAATTCCATTCCATTCGGATAAGAATAGCGCCCTCTAGAGGCTCAAGAAGTCAAGACCTCAGATCGGTTTATACGACAGCTATATCAGCTTATGGACCGATTTGAACCATACTTGGCACTGTTGTTGGATATCATAACAAAACACGTCGTGCAAAATTTCATTCCAATCGGATAAGAATTGCGCCCTCTAGAGGCTCAAGAAGTCAAGACCCAAGATCGGTTTATATGACAGCTATATCAAAACATGGAACGATATGGCCCATTTACAATCCCATCTGACCTACACTAATAAGAAGTATTTGTGCAAAATTTCAAGCGGATAGCTTTACGCCTTCGGAAGTTAGCATGCTTTCGACAGACAGACGGACTGACGGACAGACTGACGGACGGACAGACGGACGGACATGGCTAGATCGACAAAAAATGTCGCGACGATCAAGAATATATATACCTTATGGGGTCTCAGACGAATACTTCGAGTAGTTACAAACAGAATGACGAAATTAGTATACCCCCCCCCCATCCTATGGCGGAGGGTATGAAAATTATATAGCCTATGTTTCCTTCCAGGCAATCGTATACAATCTATGAAAGTTTTAAGAAAATCGGTTCAACCAAGTATCATATAGTCAAAATGGGCCTAATGGCGTTTTTGAGGGGTGGCGTGACGCCCTATACTTAATTCTGATTTTGTATGCCAGATTCGAAATCTACTCCCAAATACCTTTCATTTGAGCCCCATATTGAAATGAACATCCACTATGTATGTTTGTGGGAGTTTTGGGGTTGGGGTGGCCCGATGGGTATTGAGACTCAAATTTTAATACCATTTTCATATTCTACTCTCCAATATCTTTCATTTGGTACTGATATTGTTCCGATCGGTCCACTTTTGATTTTGGGTTGTGTTTTTGGTATAAGGACGGACCCTCCCCCGTCCCCCTTCCGATATCGAAAAATTATATAGCCTTGTTACCTTCCAGACCAACCTACACAATCTGTGCAAATTTCAAGGAAATTAGTTCTGCCGTTTTTAAGTTAACTTGAGTCGGAGAGCACCCATTGATATGTGAATCCGCCTCCGCACGATACCTAAAAATTGTATAGCCTATGTTTCCTTTCAGACAACCCTACACAATCTATGAAAATTTTAAGAAAGTCGGTTCAGCCAAGTGTCATATAGTCATAATGGGTCTAATGGCGTTTTGAGGGTTCGCGTGACCCTCTATACTTTGATCTGATTTGGTATACCAGATTCGAAATCTACTCCCGAATTCCTTTCATTTGAGCCCCATATTGAAATGAACGTCCAATATGCCCGTTTGGGGAAGTTTTGGGGTTGGGGCGGCCCGATGCGTACCTCGACTCACATTTTAATACCATATTCGTATTCTACTCTCCAATACCTTTCATTTGATACTTATATTGTCCCGATCGGTTTACTTTTGATTTTGGGTTGCGTTGTTGGCATAAGGGGGAGGATCCGTCCCCCCTTCCGATACCGAAAAATTAATAGAATACAATACGCGAAAATTTCGAGAAAATCGTTTCAGCCGTTTTTCAGTCTATACGGAACAAACAAACCAAGTCGCATATATCCGCGATTGGCTAATGTGCCCATTTTGGGCCCGCTTTTGTGGGGTGGGGTGACCCCCTATAATTCGACAAGAATTTGTATGCCATATTCGAAATCTACTCCCAAATACCTTTCATTTGAGCCCCATATTGAAATGAACATCCACTATGTCTCTTTGGGGACTTTTTGGGGTTGTGGCGGCCCGATGCGTACTTCGACTCAAATTTTAATACCATTTTCATATTCTACTCTCGAGTATCTTTCATTTGATACCTATATTGTCCCGATCGGTCCACTTTTTTTTTTGCGTTGTATTTTTGGCATAAGGGGGTGGGTCCGTCCCCCTTCCGATATCGAAAAATTATATAGCCTATGTTTCCTTTCTGACTAACCTACAGAATATGTGAAAATTTTGAGAAAATCGGTTCTGCAGAATAAACCGAGTCCCATATATCCCTTATTGGCTAATGTCCAATTTTGGGCCTTTTTCTGGGGGTGGGGTGACCCTCTACACTTCGACACGAATTTGTATGCCAGATTTTTTATCTATTCCCGCATACTTTTCATTTGATACCCATATTGTCCTTATCGGCCGACTTTTGATTATGGGTGGTGTTTTTAGGGTAACGGTGGAGGGTCCGCCCCTTTCCGTTTTCAATAAATTATAAGCCTATTCCTACTTCCTCACCATATTCGTAATCTACTCCCGAATACCTTTCATTTGAGTCCCATATTGTCATTATCTTCAAATAAACATATTTTAAGGGGTTTTGGGGCTGGGGCGGCCCCCAGGTACTTGGACCCTACTTTTATTATGAAATTCGTACTCTACTCTTGAATACCTTTCATTTGAATCCCATATTGTCCCGTTCGGTCATTTTTTATTTGTGGGTACTTCTTTTTAGGGTAGGGGGAGGGTCCGCTCCCTCCTGATATCAAAAAATTATACAGCCTATGTTTCCCTGCAGACCAACCTACACAATCTGTGAAAATTTCAAGGTAAGCGGTATATGGTATAAACAAACAAACAAACACAAATTGCATTTTATTTATAAGAAATGTTTTTTCCTTGTTTTGTTTTTTAGCTACCATTATTTTCTTAAATCCCTTTTTACCACCAGGTTTCTTTTTTGAAATCTTTGTGTACAATTGGCTCTCAGTCAGCTCCCTCTCTTGTCGTTTCTATTTTGGGGGTCCCAAATACCTTGAAGCCTTTCACACTCATGTCGTCTACGTTTTGTTATTTTTTTGTGAATGAAAACGGCATGGTTTGTTGGGGTAAAACCAAAAATGTGAGGAAAACATACTTAACTCAAGTGTTGCTACTGCTACTCATATCGTCATTTTTAGCATCATTGTTGTTTTGGCTTTAATTGTTGTTATTGTAGCTGTTTATGGTCTCAAAAGTACTTTAAAATTGACAATAAGTTAATTGCCTTAAATGCAAACAAGGACACTGTGGTGTGGAGAGCAATTATCATTTTGCTGTTCTCCGTTCTACTCTCTGTTTTTGTTTTTGAGCAGTTCTAAGGATTCTTTAAACTAGTCAGTGTATGCATCATTATGGTCGTTTATTGTCATCACAGACAAACGTTCTGTTGATGCTCTCGAGTGTTATTAGCTGTAATTGAGTCTACCGACCTTTGGCTTCTGAATGAAACTAAAACGGAGATACAATTACAAAGGGATTAAGGAATGGAATGTGGGATTTAATTGGCTATACTATGTCCTACATCAAAAGGAGGGAGATACTGAAGGGAAATCTTAAATCCTGCTAATCGAAGTCATGATGCAAGATACAGAGATCTCTTAAACAAAACTAAAAAAATAAAATGAACCCATTGTAAAAATATTTTGAATATTAGAAAACTGACTCTGGATATTTGCTACAGAATTCTCTGGATTTTCTAGGGATAAGGTGTACTTAAAGCATTTGCTAACAATGCTTGATAACATTACTTCATTTCTTGTCCTAACCTTGCTTGGAAATCATCCGATCACGTTTTTACCACCTGAAATAGCATGCGTGCTTGCAGATATGTGTTAAAATCGGTGGACCTGGATCTTAGTACCTGGGTGGCCGCCCCAGCCCCAAAACCCCTTAAAAGAGGCTTGTTTGAGGATCATGACAATATTGGAGTCAAGTGAAAGGTATTCGGGAGTAGATTACAAATATGGTCAGGAAGTAGGAATGGTAGGAATGGGAATTGATAACGGAAGGGGGCGGACCCTCCACCGTTACCCCAAAAACACCACCCAAAATCAAAAGTGGACCGATAAGGACAATATGGGTATCAAATGAAAAGTATGCTGAGAGTAGATACAAATTCATGTCGAAGTATAGGGGGTCACCCCACCCCACAAAAGCGGGCCCAAAATGGGCACATTAGCCAATCGCGGATATATGCGACTCGGTTTGTTTGTTCCGTAAAGACTGAAAAACGGCAGAAAAGATTTTCTCGAAATTTTCGCGTATTGTATTCTATTAATTTTTCGGTATCGGAAGGGGGGACGGACCCTCCCCCTTATGCCAAAAACACAACCCAAAATCAAAAGTGAACCGATCGGGACTATATAAGTATAAAATGAAAGGTATTGGAGAGTAGAATACAAATATGGTTTAAAAACTTGAGTCGAAGTACGCGTCGGGCCCCAAAACTCCCCCAAACAGACATAATGTATGTTCATTTCAATATGGGGCTCAAAGGAAAGGTATTCGGGAGTAGATTTCGAATCTGGCATACAAAATCAGATCGAAGTAGTTTAGGGGACCATGATACCCCTCAAAAACGCCATTAGACCAATTATGACTATATGATACTTGGCTAAACCGATTTTCTTAAAATTTTCATAGATTGTGTAGGTTTGTCTAGAAGGAAACATGGGCTATACAATTTTTAGATATCGTGCGGAGGCGGATTCACATATCAATGGGTGCTCTCCGACTCAAGTTTACTTAAAAACGGCAGAACTAATTTCCTTGAAATTTGCACAGATTGTGTAGGTTGGTCTGGAAGGTAACAAAGGCT